>NC_139833.1:515441-537941 GCF_963691815.1 Echiichthys vipera
GGTCCCTGAACGCCTGACGTTTCACCCATCAGGACCAATGAGGCGAGGCTGGGGGGGGGGGGGGGGTCTGAACTAGAATCACATGTTTGGGGGTTCAGGACCAGAGTTTACCGAGCCACAGGACCGAGCCTGACCCCAACACTGTGAACCTCAGCCTCTCCGTCAGTGAGTGATCCTCATGCCCGGTAAACCCGGAGTGACGGACGCGGCCCGGCAGCCAGGGGGGTCAAACTCAAACGCCGTCAAACTCAAACGTCGTCAAACTCAAACGTCGTCAAACTCAAACGTGAACTTTGTGTTTTTGGAGTTTCTCTGGACTCACGGTTTCAAAGAGCTCCTCCAGCAGCTCGTTCACTTCCTTCTCTGAAGAAGAAGAAGAAGAAGAGGAAGAGTTATCACTGAGGAGACGACAGCATCAAACACACTGGTCTGAGGTCCTGGACCAGGACCCAGGACCCAGGACCCAGGACCCAGGACCAGGTCCTGGACCAGGACCCAGGACCAGGTCCTGGACCAGGACCAGGACCCAGGACCAGGTCCTGGACCAGGACCAGGACCCAGGACTCAGCACCTACTGGTGATCTGGACGGCCCGGTCCGTCCTGTAGTCCTCCATATCAGGTTCATCCAGGTCATCAAGGAAGTTATACTCAGGGTCGTCATCGTCATCGGCCTCCTCTGAGGAAACAAGGGCTTCAGTCAGCGGAGCGGGAACAACAACAACAACAACAACAACAAGAGCAACAACAACAACAACAACAACAACAGCAACAACGACAACAACAGAAACAACAGCAACAACAACAACAACAACAACAGCAACAACAACAACAACAACAACAACAGCAACAACAACAGCAACAACAACAACAACAACAACAACAACAACAGCAGCAACAACAACAACAGAAACAACAACAACAGCAACAACAACAACAGAAACAACAGCAACAACAACAGCAACAACAACAGCAACAACAACAGAAACAACAACAACAGCAACAACAACAACAACAACAACAGCAACAACAGAAACAACAACAACAGCAACAACAACAACAACGACAACAACAACAACAGCAGGGGACCGGACCTTCACTGTCGGGGGCCATCAGACCGCGCAGCCACTTGGTCCAGCGGCGGTCCTCCTCCCGCTGGGCGGCGCTCTGCTCGTACATGTCAGCGGTGATGTCAGGAGCCAGAAGCTCCGCCTCCAGCTGACCCAGGGGCACGTTGACCAGCGGACGCTTGGAGCGCGTGCGGTACGCCAAACCGCTGGAGCCTTCATCACCTTTACCATCTTCATCTTCATCGGCTCTGCTGTCCAGAGACTGAGACAGGAAGGAGCCTGGTTACCTGGTTACAGGTGGGGCTGGTTACCTGGTTACAGGTGGGGCTGGTTACCTGGTTACAGGTGGGGCTGGTTACCTGGTTACAGGTGGGGCTGGTTACCTGGTTACAGGTGGGGCTGGTTACCTGGTTACAGGTGTAGGTGGGGCTGGTTACCTGGTTACAGGTGGGGGTGGTTACCTGGTTACAGGTGGGGGTGGTTACCTGGTTACAGGTGTTGGTGGGGGTGGTTACCTGGTTACAGGTGGGGGTGGTTACCTGGTTACAGGTGGTGTTGGTTACCTGGTTACAGGAAGGAGCCTGGTTACCTGGTTACAGGTGGGGCTGGTTACCTGGTTACAGGTGTAGGGGGGCTGGTTACCTGGTTACAGGTGTAGGGGGGCTGGTTACCTGGTTACAGGTGCAGGGGCTGGTTACCTGGTTACAGGTGTAGGTGGGGCTGGTTACCTGGTTACAGGTGTAGGTGGGGGTGGTTACCTGGTTGTAGGTGTAGGTTGGGCTGGTTACCTGGTTGTAGGTGTAGGTAGGGCTGGTTACCTGGTTGTAGGTGGGGGTGGTTACCTGGTTGTAGGTGTAGGTGGGGCTGGTTACCTGGTTGTAGGTGGGGGGGGTTACCTGGTTACAGGTGGGGGTGGTTACCTGGTTGTAGGTGTAGGTGGGGCTGCAGTCCAGCTCCTCCTCCACAGCGTTCAGTCTCTCCAGGAAGGAGGAGTCAGGGACAGGGAGGAGGTGATGAGGGGCGCTGGGGAAGGTCGTCACCTGGTCTCCCTGATGTCCTGGAGCTCTCTGAAAGACAGGTCAGAGGTCAGAGGTCAGGAGACCTGCAGGAGGTCAGAGGTCAGGGTACCTGCAGGAGGTCAGAGGTCAGGGTACCTGCAGGAGGTCAGAGGTCAGGGGACCTGCAGGAGGTCAGAGGTCAGGAGACCTGCAGGAGGTCAGAGGTCAGGGGTCAGGAGACCTGCAGGAGGTCAGAGGTCAGGGGACCTGCAGGAGGTCAGAGGTCAGGGGACCTGCAGGAGGTCAGGAGACCTGCAGGAGGTCAGAGGTCAGGGGACCTGCAGGAGGTCAGAGGTCAGGGGACCTGCAGGAGGTCAGGGGACCTGCAGGAGGTCAGAGGTCAGGGGACCTGCAGGAGGTCAGGGGACCTGCAGGAGGTCAGAGGTCAGGAGACCTGCAGGAGGTCAGGGGTCCTGCAGGAGGTCAGATTTCAGGGGACCTGCAGGAGGTCAGGGGACCTGCAGGAGGTCAGAGGTCAGGGGACCTGCAGGAGGTCAGGAGACCTGCAGGAGGTCAGAGGTCAGGGGACCTGCAGGAGGTCAGGGGACCTGCAGGGGGTCAGAGGTCAGGAGACCTGCAGGAGGTCAGAGGTCAGGGTACCTGCAGGAGGTCAGAGGTCAGGAGACCTGCAGGAGGTCAGGGGTCCTGGATGAGGTCAGAGGTCAGGAGACCTGCAGGAGGTCAGAGGTAAGGGGTCAGGGGTCAGAGGTCAGGAGACATGCAGGAGGTCAGAGGTCAGGGGACCTGCAGGAGGTCAGAGGTCAGGAGACCTGCAGGAGGTCAGGGGTCAGGAGGCCTGCAGGTCAGAGGTCAGGGTACCTGCAGGAGGTCAGAGGTCAGGAGGCCTGCAGGTCAGAGGTCAGGGGACCTGCAGGAGGTCAGGGGACCTGCAGGAGGTCAGAGGTCAGGAGACCTGCAGGAGGTCAGAGGTCAGGGGTCCTGGATGAGGTCAGAGGTCAGGAGACCTGCAAGAGGTCAGAGTACCTGCAGGAGGTCAGAGGTCAGGGGTCCTGGATGAGGTCAGAGGTCAGGAGACCTGCAGGAGGTCAGGGGGCCTGCAGGAGGTCAGAGGTCAGGGGTCCTGGATGAGGTCAGAGGTCAGGAGACCTGCAGGAGGTCAGAGGTCAGGGGGCCTGCAGGTCAGAGGTCAGGGTACCTGCAGGAGGTCAGAGGTCAGGAGACCTGCAGGAGGTCAGGGGTCAGGGGACCTGCAGGAGGTCAGAGGTCAGGGGACCTGCAGGAGGTCAGGGGACCTGCAGGAGGTCAGAGGTCAGGGGACCTGCAGGAGGTCAGAGGTCAGGAGACCTGCAGGAGGTCAGAGGTCAGGGTACCTGCAGGAGGTCAGAGGTCAGGGTACCTGCAGGAGGTCAGAGGTCAGGGGACCTGCAGGAGGTCAGAGGTCAGGAGACCTGCAGGAGGTCAGAGGTCAGGGGTCAGGAGACCTGCAGGAGGTCAGAGGTCAGGGGACCTGCAGGAGGTCAGGAGACCTGCAGGAGGTCAGAGGTCAGGGGACCTGCAGGAGGTCAGAGGTCAGGGGACCTGCAGGAGGTCAGGGGACCTGCAGGAGGTCAGAGGTCAGGGGACCTGCAGGAGGTCAGGGGACCTGCAGGAGGTCAGAGGTCAGGGGACCTGCAGGAGGTCAGGGGACCTGCAGGAGGTCAGAGGTCAGGAGACCTGCAGGAGGTCAGGGGTCCTGCAGGAGGTCAGAGGTCAGGGGACCTGCAGGAGGTCAGGGGACCTGCAGGAGGTCAGAGGTCAGGGGACCTGCAGGAGGTCAGGAGACCTGCAGGAGGTCAGAGGTCAGGGGACCTGCAGGAGGTCAGGGGACCTGCAGGGGGTCAGAGGTCAGGAGACCTGCAGGAGGTCAGAGGTCAGGGTACCTGCAGGAGGTCAGAGGTCAGGAGACCTGCAGGAGGTCAGGGGTCCTGGATGAGGTCAGAGGTCAGGAGACCTGCAGGAGGTCAGAGGTAAGGGGTCAGGGGTCAGAGGTCAGGAGACATGCAGGAGGTCAGAGGTCAGGGGACCTGCAGGAGGTCAGAGGTCAGGAGACCTGCAGGAGGTCAGGGGTCAGGAGGCCTGCAGGTCAGAGGTCAGGGTACCTGCAGGAGGTCAGAGGTCAGGGGTCAGGAGACCTGCAGGAGGTCAGGGGTCAGGAGGCCTGCAGGTCAGAGGTCAGGGTACCTGCAGGAGGTCAGAGGTCAGGGGACCTGCAGGAGGTCAGGGGACCTGCAGGAGGTCAGAGGTCAGGAGACCTGCAGGAGGTCAGAGGTCAGGGGTCCTGGATGAGGTCAGAGGTCAGGAGACCTGCAGGAGGTCAGAGGTCAGGGGGCCTGCAGGAGGTCAGAGGTCAGGGGTCCTGGATGAGGTCAGAGGTCAGGAGACCTGCAGGAGGTCAGAGGTCAGGGGGCCTGCAGGTCAGAGGTCAGGGTACCTGCAGGAGGTCAGAGGTCAGGAGACCTGCAGGAGGTCAGGGGTCAGGGGACCTGCAGGAGGTCAGAGGTCAGGGGACCTGCAGGAGGTCAGGGGACCTGCAGGAGGTCAGAGGTCAGGGGACCTGCAGGAGGTCAGAGGTCAGGGGACCTGCAGGAGGTCAGAGGTCAGAGGTCAGGGGACCTGCAGGAGGTCAGGGGACCTGCAGGAGGTCAGAGGTCAGGAGACCTGCAGGAGGTCAGGGGACCTGCAGGAGGTCAGAGGTCAGGGTACCTGCAGGAGGTCAGAGGTCAGGGGTCAGGGGACCTGCAGGAGGTCAGAGGTCAGGGGTCCTGGATGAGGTCAGAGGTCAGGCGTCAGGGTACCTGGATGAGGTCAGAGGTTAGGGGACCTGCAGGAGGTCAGGGGTCAGAGGTCAGGGGTCCTGGATGAGGTCAGAGGTCAGGGTACCTGGATGAGGTCACTGGTTCTCTGGTGAGCTGCAAGTTTGGTGTGAGAGCCCTGATGCATTCTGGGAGGTGAGGCCAAGCTGTCTGCATCACTGAGGAAGGTCTGCGCACACACACACACACACACACACATACATACACACACACACACACACACACACACACACATACATACATACATTAAGTGTATAGAATTAAAGGGGTTCTGGTTCTGGTTCTGGTTCAGGTTCTGGTTCAGGTTCTGGTTCTGGTTCTGGTTCTGTTCTGGGTCTGGGTCTGGTTCTGACTCAGTTCTGGTTCTGTTCTGGTTCTGGTTCTGGTTCTGTTCTGGGTCTGGGTCTCACCTCTTCAGCCGTGTCTTCCTCCTCCTCCTCTTCTTCGTCAGGACAGTACTCTTCATCTGAGGAGTCTTCATCGTCCTCGAGATCAATGTCCACGAACTGAGGAGGCTGCAGGCAGACAGACAGGCAGGTGAGACAGACAGGCAGGTGAGACAGACAGGCAGGGAGACAGACAGACAGGTGAGACAGACAGGTGAGACAGACAGGCAGGTGAGACAGACAGACAGGTGAGACAGACAGGCAGGTGAGACAGACAGACAGGTGAGACAGACAGACAGGTGAGAGACAGGCAGGTGAGACAGACAGACAGGTGAGACAGACAGGCAGGTGAGACAGACAGACAGGTGAGACAGACAGGTGAGACAGACAGGCAGGTGAGACAGACAGACAGGTGAGACAGACAGGTGAGACAGACAGGCAGGTGAGACAGACAGACAGGTGAGACAGACAGGCAGGTGAGACAGACAGACAGGTGAGACAGACAGGCAGGTGAGACAGACAGGCAGAGAGAGAGACAGGCAGGTGAGACAGACAGACAGGTGAGACAGACAGGCAGGGAGACAGACAGGCAGGGAGAGAGACAGGCAGGTGAGACAGACAGACAGGTGAGACAGACAGGCAGAGAGAGAGACAGGCAGGTGAGACAGACAGACAGGTGAGTCAGACAGGCAGGGAGAGAGACAGGCAGGTGAGACAGACAGACAGGTGAGACAGACAGGCAGGTGAGACAGACAGACAGGTGAGACAGACAGGCAGGTGAGACAGACAGGCAGAGAGAGACAGACAGACAGGTGAGACGGACAGGCAGGTGAGACAGACAGGCAGGGAGAGAGACAGGCAGGTGAGACAGACAGGCAGGTGAGACAGACAGGCAGGGAGAGAGACAGGCAGGAAGAGAGTCAGACAGGCAGAGAGAGACAAACAGGCAGGTGGGACAGACAGGCAGGTGAGACAGACAGGCAGGTAGAGACAGACAGGCAGGAAGAGAGTCAGACAGGCAGGTAGAGACAGACAGGCAGGTAGAGACAGACAGGCAGGGAGAGACAGACAGGCAGGGAGAGACAGACAGGCAGGGAGAGAGTCAGACAGGCAGGTAGAGACAGACAGGCAGGCAGGGAGAGAGACAGACAGGCAGGTAGAGAGACAGGCAGGTAGAGACAGACAGGCAGGTAGAGAGACAGACAGGCAGGTAGAGAGACAGACAGGTAGAGAGGTCTTCCAGCGTTAGTTTACCTTGACTGTGTCGACTGCAGACAGGCTCCAGTTCAGTGGCTGTAAGACAGACAGGTAAAGAACAGACAGACAGACAGGTGAAGGACAGACAGGCAGACAGACAGACAGGCAGACAGACAGACAGACAGACAGACAGGTAAAGGACAGACAGACAGACAGGTAAAGGACAGACAGACAGGCAGACAGACAGACAGACAGACAGACAGACAGGTAAAGGACAGACAGACAGACAGGTAAAGGACAGACAGACAGACAGGTAAAGGACAGACAGGCAGACAGACAGGTTCAGGACAGACAGGTAAAGGACAGACAGACAGGTAAAGGACAGACAGACAGACAGACAGACAGACAGGTAAAGGACAGACAGGCAGGCAGACAGACAGGTAAAGGGCAGACAGACAGGCAGACAGACAGGTTAAGGACAGACAGACAGACAGGTAAAGGACAGACAGACAGGTAAAGGACAGTCAGGCACCAGCGTGTACGGTCTTAAAGGACCAGAGAGGATTGTGGGAGGTGGAGTTCACCTGTCCCTGCTGAACGGCCTGTTTCAGTCTGGACCGGGTCATCTTGGGCTCCTGGTGAGAGACAGACAGGTGAGAGACAGACAGACAGGTGAGAGACAGACAGACAGGTGAGAGACAGACAGGTGAGAGACAGACAGACAGGTGAGAGACAGACAGGTGAGAGACATACAGGTGAGAGAGAGACAGGTGAGAGAGAGACAGATGAGAGAGAGAGACAGGTCAGAGAGAGACAGGTGAGAGAGAGACAGGTGAGAGAGAGACAGGTGAGAGACAGACAGGTGAGAGAGAGAGACAGGTCAGAGACTGGTCTCAGACTGGTCCCTGGTCTCAGTCTGGTCCTGGTCCCTGGTCTCAGACTGGTCCTGGTCTCAGTCTGGTCCAGGTCCTGGTCCTGGTCCAGGTCCTGGTCTGATGGGGGTCACTTACGAACATGGGCAGGTCCTGAGTGTCTCTGATGGCAGCTTTCATCATGGCCACCACACGTTCATGGGTGATGACCTCCTGACACACACACACACACACACACACACACACACACACACACACACACACACACACACACACACACACACACACACACACACACACACACACACACACACACACACACACACACACACACACACACACACACACACACACACACACACACAGAAAATAAACAGATATAATCAGAGCTTCCTGTTGACATGTGTGTGTGTGTGTGTCTCTGTGTGTCCCTGTGTGTCCCTGTGTGTGTGTGTGTTGAAGTGGGTGTGTGTGTGTGTCCCTGTGTGTGTGTGTGTGTGTGTGTGTGTGTGTGTGTGTGTGTCTCTGCCTGTGTGTGTGTGTGTGTGTGTGACTCACGTGCAGGATGGCGCGCACGTTGCTGCTCGTCAGGTTGTGTTGTCTGGACGTTCGGTCGAGGTCTGAGTCCAGTCGCCCCAGCTCGTCCTCGCTGGTCGTCACGGTGACGGACGACTTTAGCCACGCCCCCTCTGTGATGTCACAGGGGGCCGTCTCTGCGTCCGTCCGCACGCACTTGGACCCCAGAGGACAGACGTCGTCCTGGGCCGGGCGCCGCCGCGGCCCCCGCTGAAACACACGGCTCTGTTCACTGACCCGGGTTAACTTATTCTGACCCGGGTTAACTTATACTGACCCGGGTTAACTTATACTAACCCGGGTTAACTGACCCGGGTTAACTGATACTGACCCGGGTTAACTGACCCGGGTTAACTGATACTGACCCAGGTTAACTTATACTGACCCGGGTTAACTGACTCTGTTTAACTGACCCGGGTTACCTGACTCTGTTTAACTGACCCGGGTTAACTTATACTGACCCGGGTTAACTTTTACTGACCCGGGTTAACTTTTACTGACCCGGGTTAACTGATACTGACCCGGGTTAACTGTCCCGGGTTAACTTATACTGACCCGGGTTAACTTATACTGACCCGGGTTAACTTATACTGACCCGGGTTAACTGACTCAGTTTAACTGACCCGGGTTACCTGACTCTGTTTAACTGACCCGGGTTACCTGACTCTGTTTAACTGACCCGGGTTAACTTATACTGACCCGGGTTAACTTTTACTGACCCGGGTTAACTTTTACTGACCCGGGTTAACTGATACTGACCCGGGTTAACTGTCCCGGGTTAACTTATACTGACCCGGGTTAACTTATACTGACCCGGGTTAACTTTTACTGACCCGGGTTAACTTTTACTGACCCGGGTTAACTGATACTGACCCGGGTTAACTGTCCCGGGTTAACTTTTACTGACCCGGGTTAACTTTTACTGACCCGGGTTAACTGATACTGACCCGGGTTAACTGTCCCGGGTTAACTTATACTGACCCGGGTTAACTTATACTAACCCGGGTTAACTGATACTGACCCGGGTTAACTTATACTGACCCGGGTTAACTGATACTGACCCGGGTTAACTGATACTGACCCGGGTTAACTGTCCCGGGTTAACTTTTACTGACCCGGGTTAACTGATACTGACCCGGGTTAACTGTCCCGGGTTAACTTATACTGACCCGGGTTAACTTATACTGACCCGGGTTAACTGTCCCGGGTCAGTATCAGTTAACCCGGGTTAACTGATACTGACCCGGGTTAACTGACCCGTGTTAACTTATACTGACCCGGGTTAACTTATACTGACCCGGGTTAACTGACCCGGGTTAACTGTCCCGGGTTAACTTATACTGACCCGGGTTAACTTATACTGACCCGGGTTAATTTTCCCGGGTCAGTATCAGTTAACCCGGGTTAACTGATACTGACCCGGGTTACCTGATACTGACCCGGGTTAACTGACCCGGGTTACCTGATACTGACCCGGGTTAACTGACTCAGTTTAACTGACCCGGGTTAAATGACTCAGTTTAACTGACCCGGGTTACCTGACTCTGTTTAACTGACCCGGGTTAACTGACTCTGTTTAACTAACCCGGGTTAAATGACTCTGTTTAACTGACCCGGGTTAAATGACTGTTTAACTGACCCAGGTTAACTGACTCTGTTTAACTAACCCGGGTTAAATGACTCTGTTTAACTGACCCGGGTTAAATGACTGTTTAACTGACCCGGGTTAAATGACTGTTTAACTAACCCGGGTTAAATGACTCTGTTTAACTGACCCGGGTTAAATGACTGTTTAACTGACCCGGGTTAAATGACTGTTTAACTGACCCAGGTTAACTGACCCGGGTTAACTGACCCTGTTTAACTGACCCGGGTTAAATGGTAACATCTAAACATAATAGCAGGGAGCTAAAGGTAGCTACGCTAGCACCGATCTGAGCATGCGCAGTGTCTGTTCCTGTGTTGTGTCTGAGGCGCGAGCGCCGTCCGTTAAAAACGTTCCTGTTTAAATAAAGTGAAGAGCGTGAACGGTTACCTTCACAGTGACGTCACTGTCCATGGTTACTGCGTCATTCCAGCTCCGTTAGCATGGTAGCTCCGTTAGCATGGTAGCGCTCTTGCATGGTAGCGCCGTTAGCCGAGTCTGTTTCCGCCAACAACAACAAAACTTCCGGCCTTCCGGAGTCCTTCAGAATAAGAGCGGAGCGGCCCGAGTCCTTCAGAATAAGAGCGGAGCGTTCCGAGTCCTTCAGAATAAGAGCGGAGCGGCCCGAGTCCTTCAGAATAAGAGCGGAGCGGCCCGAGTCCTTCAGAATAAGAGCGGAGCGGCCCGAGTCCTTCAGAATAAGAGCGGAGCGGACCGAGTCCTTCAGAATAAGAGCGGAGCGTCATTGTCCACAGCGCCACCTGCAGCTCCGGAGGGAGTTTCATCTCATACAGCTATTAGAGACTGTTTAAATATATTAATATTTATAATATTTAAACAGTCTAATATCTGTATATTAGACTGTTTAAGTATATAAATGATAAATATGAGATGATATAATTAAAGATGTTCTCTCTTTAAACGGATGACTCATCACTCATTGGATATTTATGTTATATTAATAATCTACTCTTCTTATTTACAACTTAATCCACATTTTAGTGCAATTATTGAATTTAACTGTTAAAGTCTTTTATCATCAGCCGTATGAAACACGATGGTGTTTACAGTCCAACATCATTATATTATTATTATTATTTGTTCCTATTCGTCCTCGCCTCAGTTCTCTCCTCTGATCTGAGTTTATTTTGTTCTTATTCTTCTTTATCTCTATGAAGTTTATTAATTATTTATTTATTTATAAGTTTATTATTTTCCGTCTTTATTGTTTTTCTGACGCTGTAGAAAGTTCAAACAAAGTTTCAAAATAAAAGAAACGTTTCAATCCTTTTATTTTGGCGTTCAGAGCAGCACCAGCATCCGTCCGGTGCAGATGGCGGCGGCGGAGGCGGTGAGCTCGTGGCGGCGGTGAGCTCGTGGCGGCGGCGTCCGTCAGTCCGTGTTGATGTTCTGCTGCTGGCAGCGTGAGATCAACTTGGTGACGAGCTTCTGCAGAACCTCGGCCCTCATCTTACTGGTCTGCAGAACCTCCTCGTGGTTCACCTTCTCCTCCCGACTGTAGTCCAGAGACACCTGCAGAGAACCGGGTCAGAACCGGGTCAGACCGGGTCAGTCCGGGTCAGTGTGGGTCAGACTGGGTCAGTGCGGGTCGGTCCGGGTCAGTCCGGTTCAGTCCGGGTCGGTCCGGGTCAGTCCGGGTCAGTCCAGGTCAGCCCGGGTCAGTCCGGGTCAGTCCGGGTCAGTCCGGGTCAGTCTGGGTCGGTCCGGCTCAGTCCGGGTCGGTCCGGGTCGGTCCGGGTCCACCCTCTGGGTTGCTGTTTGAATAATTACCATGTTGGTGATGAGGGACAGACCCAGAACCGGAGTCCACAGTGTTTCGCCACCGTCACCTCAGGAACCGTGCTCATGCCTGAGGACAAGGGAAGTGTGACATCATCAGACCGCCTCAAGGACCACTAGAACCTCATTAAGGACCACTAGAACCTCCTGAAGGACCACTAGAACTTCATTAAGGACCACTAGAACCTCCTCAAGGACCACTAAGGCCTCCTCAAGGACCACAAGAACCTCCTCAAGGACCACTAGAACCTCCTCAAGGACCACTAGAACCTCGTTAAGGACCACTAGACCCTCGTTAAGGACCACTAGAACCTCCTAAAGGACCACTAGAACCTCGTTAAGAACGACTAGAACCTCGTTAAGGACCACTAGAACCTCCTCAAGGACCACTAGAACCTCGTTAAGGACCACTAGAACCTCGTTAAGGACCACTAGACCCTCCTAAGGGACCACTAGAACCTAGTTAAGAACGACTAGAACCTCGTTAAGGACCACTAGAACCTCCTAAGGGACCACTAGAACCTCGTTAAGAACGACTAGAACCTCGTTAAGGACCACTAGAACCTCCTAAAGGACCACTAGAACCCCCTTAAGAACCACTAGACCCTCGTTAAGACCACTAGAACCTCCTAAGGGACCACTAGAACCTCCTCAAGGACCACTAGACCCTCCTTAAGGACCACTAGACCCTCCTGAAGGACCTCTAGACCCTCCTGAGGACCTCTAGACCCAAGGACCATTAGACCCTCATAAAGAACCTCTAGACCCTCCTGAGGACCTCTAGACCCTCCTTAAGGACCACTAGACCCTCCTGAAGGACCTCTAGACCCTCCTGAAGGACCTCTAGACCCTCCTGAGGACCCCCTCATCAGACCATCGCCCCCCCCTGGAGTCTTACCCACGGAGTCGCAGCCCAGGATCCGCAGCATCCGGGCCTCGGCGATGGTTTCAAAGTTGGGTCCGCTGACCATGCAGAACACGCCCTCTCTGATGAAGTCGCTGCAGCCGAGGGCGGCGCCCACGTCCAACGCCACCCGCCGCAGGTCCTTACTGTACGCGTCAGACATGCACGGGAACCGGATCCCAAAGCTGCAGGGAGACAGGCAGGGAGACAGGCAGGAGACAGGCAGGCAGTCAGAGAGACAGACAGACAGGTCAGAGAGACAGACAGGTGCAGGCAGGGAGACAGGCAGGGAGACAGGCAGGCAGTCAGAGAGACAGACAGGTGCAGGCAGGGAGACAGGCAGGGAGACAGGCAGGAGACAGGCAGGGAGACAGGGAGGGAGACAGACAGGCAGGGAGACAGGCAGGGAGACAGGCAGGGAGACAGGGAGGGAGACAGGAGGGAGACAGGCAGGGAGGGAGACAGGCAGGGAGACAGGCAGGAGACAGGCAGGCAGGGAGACAGGGAGGGAGACAGGCAGGAGACAGGCAGGGAGACAGGCAGGCAGGGAGACAGGGAGGGAGACAGGGAGGGAGACAGGCAGGGAGACAGGGAGGGAGACAGGGAGGGAGACAGGCAGGGAGACAGACAGGGAGACAGGGAGACAGGCAGGGAGACAGACAGGGAGACAGGGAGACAGGCAGGGAGACAGGGAGGGAGACAGGGAGACAGACAGGGAGACAGACAGGGAGACAGGCAGGGAGACAGGCAGAGAGACAGGGAGACAGGCAGGGAGACAGACAGGGAGACAGGGAGACAGGCAGGGAGACAGGCAGAGAGACAGGCAGAGAGACAGGGAGACAGGCAGGGAGACAGGCAGGGAGAGAGACAGGGAGACAGGCAGGGAGACAGGGAGGGAGACAGGCAGGGAGACAGGCAGGGAGACAGGGAGACAGGCAGGGAGACAGGCAGGGAGAGAGACAGGGAGACAGGCAGGGAGACAGGGAGGGAGACAGGCAGGGAGACAGGCAGGCAGGGAGACAGGCAGGGAGACAGGTCAGAGAGACAGACAGGTGCAGGCAGGTGTGCTGTGTGGTGTGTGGCGGTGCCTGTCTCACCGCTCGTCGTTGGGCCCACACAGCGGGTGCTGTCCGGCGAAGCCCGGCAGGTTGATGTGGTCTTTGATGATCATGATGTCACCGACCTTAAAGTCCGGGCAGATCCCCCCGGAGGCGTTCGTCACCAGCACCGACTCCACCCCCATCAGCTTAAAGATCCGCACGGGGAACGTCACCTGAGACAGGCAGAGAGAGAGACAGGCAGGCAGGGAGGGAGACAGGCAGGGAGGGAGACAGGCAGGGAGGGAGACAGGCAGGCAGGGAGGGAGGGAGAGAGACAGGCAGGGAGACAGGCAGAGAGAGAGGGAGACAGGCAGAGAGGGAGAGAGACAGGCAGAGAGAGAGGGAGACAGGCAGAGAGAGAGGGAGACAGGCAGGCAGGGAGGGAGACAGGCAGAGAGAGAGGGAGACAGGCAGGGAGAGAGGGAGGGAGACAGGCAGGGAGGGAGGGAGACAGGCAGGGAGAGAGGGAGGGAGACAGGCAGAGAGAGAGGGAGACAGGCAGGGAGACAGGGAGGGAGACAGGCAAAGAGGGAGAGAGACAGGCAGGGAGGGAGACAGGCAGGGAGACAGGCAGGGAGGGAGGGAGGGAGACAGGCAGGGAGGGAGAGAGGGAGACAGGCAGGGAGACAGGCAGGGAGGGAGGGAGACAGGCAGGGAGGGAGGGAGACAGGCAGGGAGGGAGGGAGACAGGGAGGGAGGGAGGGAGACAGGCAGGGAGACAGGCAGAGAGGGAGGGAGACAGGCAGGGAGGGAGGGAGGGAGACAGGCAGGGAGGGAGGGAGGGAGACAGGCAGGCAGGGAGGGAGACAGGCAGGGAGGGAGGGAGACAGGCAGAGAGGGAGGGAGACAGGCAGGGAGGGAGGGAGACAGGGAGGGAGGGAGGGAGACAGGCAGGGAGGGAGGGAGACAGGCAGACAGGGAGGGAGACAGGCAGAGAGGGAGGGAGACAGGCAGGGAGGGAGGGAGACAGGGAGGGAGGGAGGGAGACAGGCAGGGAGGGAGGGAGACAGGCAGACAGGGAGGGAGACAGGCAGGGAGGGAGGGAGACAGGGAGGGAGGGAGGGAGACAGGCAGGGAGGGAGGGAGACAGGCAGACAGGGAGGGAGACAGGCAGGGAGGGAGGGAGACAGGGAGGCAGGGAGGGAGACATGCAGGGAGGCAGGCAGGCAGGGAGGGAGAGAGACAGGCAGGGAGGGAGAGAGACAGGCAGGGAGGGAGACAGGCAGGCAGGGAGACAGGGAGGGAGACAGGGAGGGAGACAGGGAGGGAGACAGGAAGACAGGTCTTCAGAGGTCTTGGTGGGACACACGGTATCTCATTTGGTGAAGTGAGACAGAATGAGGACAGGAGAGAGACAGACAGGCAGAGGACAGGAGAGACAGACAGGACGAGGACAGGAGAGACAGACAGGACGAGGACAGGAGAGACAGACAGGCTGAGGACAGGAGAGACAGACAGGAGGAGGACAGGAGAGACAGGACAGGACAGAGGACAGGAGAGACAGACAGGCTGAGGACAGGAGAGACAGACAGGATGAGGACAGGAGAGACAGACAGGATGAGGACAGGAGAGACAGACAGGATGAGGACAGGAGAGACAGACAGAATGAGGACAGGAGAGACAGACAGGACGAGGACAGGAGAGACAGACAGGCTGAGGACAGGAGAGACAGACAGGAGGAGGACAGGAGAGACAGACAGGACGAGGACAGGAGAGACAGACAGGCTGAGGACAGGAGAGACAGACAGGATGAGGACAGGAGAGACAGACAGGACGAGGACAGGAGAGACAGACAGAATGAGGACAGGAGAGACAGACAGGCTGAGGACAGGAGAGACAGACAGAATGAGGACAGGAGAGACAGACAGGACGAGGACAGGAGAGACAGACAGGATGAGGACGGAGAGACAGACAGAATGAGGACAGGAGAGACAGACAGGATGAGGACAGGAGAGACAGACAGGACGAGGACAGGAGAGACAGACAGGATGAGGACAGGAGAGACAGACAGGACGAGGACAGGAGAGACAGACAGGATGAGGACAGGAGAGACAGACAGAATGAGGACAGGAGAGGACAGACAGGCTGAGGACAGGAGAGACAGACAGGATGAGGACAGGAGACAGAGACAGGACAGGATTGAGGACAGGAGAGACAGACAGGATGAGGACAGGAGAGACAGACAGGACGAGGACAGGAGAGACAGACAGGATGAGGACAGGAGAGACAGACAGGGACGAGGACAGGAGAGACAGACAGGATGAGGACATGAGAGACAGACAGGATGAGGACAGGAGAGACAGACAGAATGAGGACAGGAGAGACAGACAGGACGAGGGACAGGAGAGACAGACAGGATGAGGACAGGAGAGACAGACAGGCTGAGGACAGGAGAGACAGACAGGAGGAGGACAGGAGAGACAGACAGGAGGAGGACAGGAGAGACAGACAGGCTGAGGACAGGAGAGACAGACAGGAGGAGGACAGGAGAGACAGACAGGCTGAGGACAGGAGAGACAGACAGGATGAGGACAGGAGAGACAGACAGGAGGAGACAGGAGAGACAGACAGGACGAGGACAGGAGAGACAGACAGGCTGAGGACAGGAGAGACAGACAGGAGGAGGACAGGAGAGACAGACAGGATGAGGACAGGAGAGACAGACAGGCTGAGGACAGGAGAGACAGACAGGCTGAGGACAGGAGAGACAGACAGGAGGAGGACAGGAGAGACAGACAGGAGGAGGACAGGAGAGACAGACAGGACGAGGACAGGAGAGACAGACAGGCTGAGGACAGGAGAGACAGACAGGAGGAGGACAGGAGAGACAGACAGGACGAGGACAGGAGAGACAGACAGGCTGAGGACAGGAGAGACAGACAGGCTGAGGACAGGAGAGACAGACAGGACGAGGACAGGAGAGACAGACAGGACGAGGACAGGAGAGACAGACAGGCTGAGGACAGGAGAGACAGACAGGACGAGGACAGGAGAGACAGACAGGCTGAGGACAGGAGAGACAGACAGGAGGAGGACAGGAGAGACAGACAGGCTGAGGACAGGAGAGACAGACAGGACGAGGACAGGAGAGACAGACAGGCTGAGGACAGGAGAGACAGACAGGACGAGGACAGGAGAGACAGACAGGACGAGGACAGGAGAGACAGACAGGCTGAGGACAGGAGAGACAGACAGGACGAGGACAGGAGAGACAGACAGGCTGAGGACAGGAGAGACAGACAGGACGAGGACAGGAGAGACAGACAGGCTGAGGACTCACCTGGCAGAGAGAGTAACCTTCGTACAGGTGGAAGTGTCCCTGCATGAAGACACAGGGAGTGTCCTCGACCGTCCCGAACACCAGGCAGCCTTCATGACCCGCCACTGAGAGACAGACAGGTGAGAGACAGACAGGTGAGAGACAGACAGGTGAGAGAGAGACAGGTGAGAGGCAGACAGGTGAGGGAGGCAGGTGAGAGAGAGACAGGTGAGAGGCAGACAGGTGAGACAGGCAGGTGAGAGACAAACAGGTGAGACAGGCAGGTGAGAGACAAACAGGTGAGACAGGCAGGTGAGAGACAGACAGGTGAGGGAGGCAGGTGAGAGAGAGACAGGTGAGAGGCAGACAGGTGAGACAGGCAGGTGAGAGGCAGACAGGTGAGACAGGCAGGTGAGAGACAAACAGGTGAGACAGGCAGGTGAGAGACAGACAGGTGAGGGAGGCAGGTGAGAGAGAGACAGGTGAGAGGCAGACAGGTGAGACAGGCAGGTGAGAGGCAGACAGGTGAGACAGGCAGGTGAGAGACAAACAGGTGAGACAGGCAGGTGAGAGACCGACAGGTGAGAGAGAGACAGGTGAGAGACAGACAGGTGAGAGACAGACAGGTGAGACAGACAGGTGAGAGACAGACAGGTGAGAGACAGCAGACAGACAGGATAGAGACAGACAGGTGAGACAGACAGGAGACAGACAGACAGGTGAGAGACAGACAGGTGAGAGACAGACAGGAGACAGACAGACAGGTGAGAGACAGACAGGTGAGAGACAGACAGGAGACAGACAGACAGGTGAGAGACAGACAGGTGAGAGACAGACAGGAGACAGACAGACAGGTGAGAGACAGACAGGTGAGACAGACAGGTGAGAGACAGACAGCAGACAGACAGACAGGAGACAGACAGACAGGTGAGAAACAGGGGAGAGACAGACAGGTGAGACACAGACAGGAGACAGACAGACAGGTGAGAGACAGACAGGTGAGAGACGGACAGACAGACAGGTGAGAGACAGACAGGTGAGAGAGAGACAGGTGAGAGACAGACTGGTGAGAGACAGACTGGTGAGAGACAGACATGTGAGAGAGAGACAGGTGAGACAGACAGGTGAGAGACAGACAGGAGCGGGACCCGTCTCACCTGTGCTGACGGGGAAGTTGGGGATGTCCTGGTACCTGAACGTCTGTTTGTCTGCAGCTCGATCGGCCAAGAGTCCGAGTCCTGAGCCACAGATCACTGCCACCTTAGGACGGTGGCTGGTCTGCTCCAGCAGCCAACCGGTGGTCAGGTTATAGTCCTCAAAGGAGCAGCAGCTGGGGGGGGGGGGACAGGGGGCAGGGTCAGTGAGGGGGGGGCAGGGTCACTGAGGGGGGGCAGGGTCAGTGAGGGGGGGCAGGGTCACTACTGAGGGGGGGCAGGGTCACTGAGGGGGGGGCAGGGTCACTGAGGGGGGGCAGGGTCACTACTGAGGGGGGGCAGGGTCACTGAGGGGGGGCAGGGTCACTACTGAGGGGGGGCAGGGTCACTACTGAGGGGGGGCAGGGTCACTGAGGGGGGACAGGGTCACTACTGAGGGGGGACAGGGTCACTACTGAGGGGGGACAGGGTCACTACTGAGGGGGGGCAGGGTCAGTGAGGGGGGACAGGGTCACTACTGAGGGGGGACAGGGGGACAGGGTCAGTGAGGGGGGGCAGGGTCACTACTGAGGGGGGGCAGGGTCACTGAGGGGGGGCAGGGTCACTGCTGAGGGGGGGCAGGTTCACTGAGGGGGGGACAGGGTCACTGCTGGGGTGGCAGGGTCACTGAGGGGGGGGCAGGGTCACTGAGGGGGGGGCAGGGTCAGTGAGGGGGGGACAGGGTCACTGAGGGGGGACAGGGGGACAGGGTCACTGAGGGGGGGCAGGGTCACTGAGGGGGGGCAGGGGGACAGGGTCAGTGAGGGGGGGCAGGGTCACTACTGAGGGGGGGCAGGGTCACTGAGGGGGGACAGGGTCACTGAGGGGGGGCAGGGTCACTGAGGGGGGGACAGGGTCACTGGGGGGGGACGGGGTCACTGAGGGGGGGACGGGGTCACTGAGGGGGGGACAGGGTCACTGAGGGGGGGGCAGGGGGGACAGGATCACTAAGGGGGGCAGGGTCACTGAGGGGGGACAGGGTCACTACTGAGGGGGGACAGGGGGGGCAGGGTCACTGAGGGGGGGCAGGGTCACTGAGGGGGGGACAGGGTCACTGAGGGGGGACAGGGTCACTGAGGGGGGGACAGGGTCACTGAGGGGGGACAGGGTCACTGAGGGGGGACAGGGGGGGCAGGGTCACTGAGGGGGGGGCAGGGTCACTGAGGGGGGACAGGGTCACTACTGAGGGGGGACAGGGGGGGCAGGGTCACTGAGGGGGGGGCAAGGTCACTGAGGGGGGACAGGGGGGGCAGGGTCACTGAGGGGGGGCAGGGTCACTGAGGGGGGACAGGGGGGGCAGGGTCACTGAGGGGGGGGCAGGGTCACTGAGGGGGGACAGGGGGGGCAGGTTCACTGAGGGGGGGCAGGGTCACTGAGGGGGGGGCAGGGTCACTGAGGGGGGACAGGGGGGGCAGGGTCACTGAGGGGGGGGCAGAACCTCGGAGGACACGTCTCCGTAAAGAAAGACTCATGTAGCCGGGAGCTCGAGCTGCTAGCTGCTAGCTGCTAGCTGTTAGCCTGCGGCCATTTTATCTGCCGAGGGAGTTCAGTCATGTGATCAGCGTCTGTGTTCACATCGCTCCCAGAGCGAACGGGAGTCACTGCCTGAGACTCAGCACCCTGAGGCGTTTACCATCGTCTCTGGGGACTTTAATCACGCAACTTTGCACTCTACTTTACTGTCCCACCAGAGGACGCTTACAGAGCGACCCCCCCCCCCCCACTGGGGAAGTCTGGTCACAACCTGGTTCACCTACAGCCACTGTTGACCCCCCCCCCCCCCCGGGTGACCCCTCGCACCATCAGGAGGTGGTCCCCGGAGATGGAAAGTGCCCTGAGGGACTGTTCCAACACCACAGTCTGGGACGTGCTGATCCACCCGCACTGTGAGGACACAGAGGGGGGGACACAGAGGGGGGGACACAGAGGGGGGGACACAGAGGGTCTGACGGGGACCTGAACTTCTGTCCAGACGTGGTCTCCCCTGTCAAGACTGTCCGCTGTTACCGTAACAACAAGCCGTGGGTAACACCGGAAGTTAAGGCTGTCCTCAACAAGAAGAAGGAGCAGGGACAGGGAGGCCATGAAGGCAGCACAGCAGGAGGTGAAGCACTGTGTGAGGGAAGCTGAGGACAGCTACAGGAGAAAGGTGGAGCAGCAGCTGAGGACAGCTACAGGAGAAAGGTGGAGCAGAAGCTGAGGACAGCTACAGGAGAAAGGTGGAGCAGAAGCTGAGGACAGCTACAGGAGAAAGGTGGAGCAGAAGCTACGGACAGCTACAGGAGAAAGGTGGAGCAGAAGCTGAGGACAGCTACAGGAGAAAGGTGGAGCAGAAGCTAAGGACAGCTACAGGAGAAAGGTGGAGCAGAAGCTGAGGACAGCTACAGGAGAAAGGTGGAGCAGGAGCTGAGGACAGCTACAGGAGAAAGGTGTAGCAGGAGCTGAGGACAGCTACAGGAGAAAGGTGGAGCAGAAGCTGAGGACAGCTACAGGAGAAAGGTGGAGCAGGAGCTGAGGACAGCTACAGGAGAAAGGTGGAGCAGAAGCTGAGGACAGCTACAGGAGAAAGGTGGAGCAGGAGCTGAGGACAGCTACAGGAGAAAGGTGGAGCAGAAGCTGAGGACAGCTACAGGAGAAAGGTGGAGCAGCAGCTGAGGACAGCTACAGGAGAAAGGTGGAGCAGAAGCTGAGGACAGCTACAGGAGAAAGGTGGAGCAGAAGCTGAGGACAGCTACAGGAGAAAGGTGGAGCAGAAGCTGAAGACAGCTACAGGAGAAAGGTGGAGCAGAAGCTGAGGACAGCTACAGGAGAAAGGTGGAGCAGGAGCTGAGGACAGCTACAGGAGAAAGGTGGAGCAGAAGCTGAGGACAGCTACAGGAGAAAGGTGGAGCAGAAACTGAGGACAGCTACAGGAGGAAGGTGGAGCAGAAGCTGAGGGAAAACCACATGGTGGAGGTCTGGGAAGGTGGAGGACCATCACAGGTCACAACTCAAAGAGCTACAGGGGGGACAATGGAGGGAGCGAACCAGCTGAATGACTTCTTCAACAGGTTTAACCCTGAGACCCTGACACCCTGAGACCCTGAGACCCTGAGACCATGACACCATGACACCCTGAGACCCTGACACCCTGAGACCATGACACCCTGAGACCATGACACCCTGAGACCCTGAGACCCTGACACCCTGAGACCATGACACCCTGAGACCATGACACCCTGAGACCCTGAGACCCTGACACCCTGACACCCTGAGACCCTGACACCCTGAGACCATGAGACCCTGACACCCTGAGACCATGACACCCTGAGACCCTGACACCCTGAGACCATGACACCCTGAGACCATGACACCCTGAGACCATGACACCCTCAGACCCTGAGACCCTGACACCCTGAGACCCTGACACCCTGAGACCCTGAGACCCTGACACCCCGAGACCATGACACCCTGAGACCATGACACCCTGAGACCCTGACACCATGACACCCTCAGACCCTGAGACCCTGAGACCATGACACCCTGAGACCCTGACACCCTGAGACCATGACACCCTGAGACCCTGAGACCCTGAGACCATGACACCCTGAGACCCTGAGACCATGACACCCTGAGACCATGACACCCTCAGACCCTGAGACCCTGACACCCTGAGACCATGACACCCTGAGACCATGACACCCTGAGACCATGACACCCTGAGACCATGACACCATGACACCCTGAGACCATGACACCCTGAGACCCTGACACCCTGAGACCCTGACACCCTGAGACCATGACACCCTGAGACGCTGACACCCTGAGACGCTGACACCCTGAGACCCTGACACCGTGAGACCATGACACCCTGAGACCATGAGACCATGACACCCTGAGACCATGACACCCTGAGACCCTGACACCCTGAGACCATGACACCCTGAGACCCTGACACCCTGAGACCCTGACACCATGAGACCATGACACCCTGACACCCTGAGACCCTGACACCATGACACCCTGAGACCCTGACACCATGAGACCATGACACCTTGAGACCCTGACACCCTGAGACCCTGACACCCTGAGACCCTGAGACCATGACACCCTGAGACCCTGACACCCTGAGACCATGACACCCTGAGACCATGACACCCTGAGACCCTGACACCCTGAGACCATGACACCCTGACACCCTGAGACCATGACACCCTGAGACCCTGACACCCTGAGACCATGACACACTGAGACCATGAGACCCTGAGACCCTGAGACCCTGAGACCATGACACCCTGAGACCATGACACCCTGACACCCTGAGACCCTGACACCCTGACACCCTGACACCCTGAGACCATGACACCCTGAGACCCTGACACCCTGACACCCTGAGACCCTGATACCATGACACCCTGAGACCCTGACACCCTGAGACCATGACACCATGACACCCTGAGACCATGACACCCTGAGACCCTGACACCCTGAGACCCTGACACCCTGAGACCATGACACCCTGAGACCCTGACACCCTGAGACCATGACACCCTGAGACCCTGACACCCTGAGACCATGACACCCTGAGACCATGACACCCTGAGACCATGACACCCTGAGACCCTGACACCCTGAGACCATGACACCCTG
>NC_139833.1:542941-575441 GCF_963691815.1 Echiichthys vipera
CCAGGACTCTGATGACCCTCCAGGACATGTGTTGCTGTTTATTTATAAACATATATTTTTCTGTTGTTAATAAAGGGTCTGGGGGGGGGGGGGGGGGGGGCGGGGGTGCCCGGGCCCCGGCCCCGCTGGGAGCGGCCCTGCAGGGGGCGGGGCGCCGGTGCTGCGGCTCCTCTCTCGGTAGCGGCAGCCGTCGGTGAGTAACGGGCGGAGGAGGAAGATGATGGAGGCGCCTCTTCTGCAGCTCCGCGGTAAGAACCAAGACGCTCGAGACCCCGTTCATGTGTGTGTGTGTGTGCGCGTGCATGTGTGCGCGTGTTCACGGTGATTTTAACGGAGAGATGAAACGGTTCAGGCTCCAGATGTGACGGTGATGATGATGATGATGATGATGATGATGATGATGCAGCAAATAAGGATCTGATCCAACGTGCGTGTGTGTGCTAGCATTCACGCGCACACACACGCACGCGGCTGTGTGTAAATATAGAAACCACTGCGTCACGGGCACGAGCTGACGTAGAGACGGACCCGGTAAAGACCCGGGACCGACCCGGGTCTGACATTCCTGCACAGCCTCATCTTCATCTGCAGAGGACTCATCAACACACGCGCGCACACACACACACACGCGCGCGCACACCTGTGTGACGTCAGCAGGTTTATTAATATCTGAGCTTGTTTCAAACTAATAAAAACATCAAGTTTCTGTTTTTATCTGATAAAAACTCAAAGAACACAAACTATATTATATTAGTTTATATCATATTATTGTATTTTATATTATATTAGTTTATATCATATTATTGTATTTTATATTATATTAGTTTATATCATATTATTGTATTTTATATTATATTAGTTTATATCATATTAGTGTATTTTATATTATATTAGTTTATATCATATTATTGTATTTTATATTATATTAGTTTATATCATATTAGTGTATTTTATATTATATTAGTTTATATCATATTATTGTATTTTATATTATATTAAATTTTAAAATGTTTTGTGTCCGATCGGCTCCAGACGATTAAAGATGAATAAAATATTATAATATCTGTTCATAACAACATGATGACAGCTGGTTCTGTGTGTGTGTTCAGGTGGATTCTGTGAACACAGACACACACACACACACAGAGACACACACACACACACAGAGACACACACAGACATACACACACACACACACACAATACAAACATGTGACAGGTTCAGAGTCCACCTGTGAGTGTGTGTGTCTCTGTGTGTGTGTGTGTGTCCCTGTGTGTGTGTGTGTGTGTGTGTCTGTTTGTGTGTGTGTCTCTGTGTGTGTGTGTGTGTGTGTGAGTGTCTCTGTGTTTCTGTGTGTGTGTGTGTGTGTAACACGTCATTCAGAGACGTGTTTATTTAAGCAGTTGAGACAGAAAATCATTTTCTGCTGATTTTCTTCAAACCGACACAAAGTTCATCACGAGAGAACGACGGGAAAGTTACGACAAAGATACGAAGATAAAAGTATTAAGATATAAAGTTAAAGTTAAAGATAAATATAAAATATAAAGTATTAAAATATTAGGTTAAAGTTAAAGTCGTCTGTATCAGAGCGGGTGTTTCTTCAGGGTGCGTTTGAGTTCCTCTTGTTTCCAGAGCTGAGGCAGAAGCTGAGGCCTCGTCTCTGGTTCAACAGGAACAGGGTTATTAAAGAGAAGGACCCGGTTCAGACCCGGTCCACTGGTGCCCCTGTACCCCAGTCAGGCCCCAGCACCGTAGCCTGGTCCTGCTCCTGAGGCGCTGAACTGACCTCCTGTGTTTCTCCTGCAGGTGGCATCTCGTCTTGTGGAGGATGGGCAGTGAGCGCAGCCGGGCGGGGGGTCTGAGGTGAGGGCGCGGGACCATGGGCGATGGGGGACCCCTGCAGACCGAGGGGAACGCCCTCCTCAAAGCCGTCTTCCAGGGGAAGCTGAGGCTGACCCGCCTGCTCCTGGAGGGCGGAGCTTACATCAACGAGGGCAACGAGCGCGGGGAGACGCCCATCTCCGCCGCCTGCTTAGCGAGCTACGAGGACCCGCAGACCCGGCACAGGATGGTCAGGTACCTGCTGGAGAAAGGCGCCGACCCCAACATCCCCGACAAGAGCGGGAGAACGGCGCTGATGCACGCCTGCGCCGAGCAGGCGGGGAAGGAGGTGGTGTCGCTCCTGCTGGAGAACGGAGCCGACCCCAGCCTCAAAGACTACTCCGGCTCCTCCGCTCTTGTTCACGCCATCAACAAGGGCGACCGCGAGACTCTGCAGGTGCTGCTGGACGCCTGCAAAGCCAAAGGGAAGGAAGTGATCATCATCACCACCGACACGTCTCCGTCAGGCACCAAGAAGACCAAGCAGTACCTCAACGCGCCGCCCTCGCCGTGCATCGTGGACAAACTGTCCCCGGCCTGCATGTCTCCCTCTGAGGTGGTGATCGGCACCGCCTCGCCGGCAGGAGACGGGGGTCCGGACGAGGGCATCTTCAGCTTCGCGCTCACCTCGGCTTTACCGTTACCTTCAGCTCGGCCTCCGGGAGAAAAGAGACCGCCGCCACGCAAGCTGCTGAAGCGGCTGAACTCGGAGCCCTGGGGCCTGGTGGCGCCGTCGGTGCTGAGCGAGGTTCCTCAGGAGAGAGCCGGCGGGGGCCTGGAGGAGGAGGGGGGCTACGATCTGAGCAAGACCATCACAGAGATTAACGGCCTGTCCATCACAGAACCGGGGAGACCTCTGTTGTCACGGCGACACAGCATCGAGACCCACGACCCCTGCTCCCCCAAACTCATCGACCGGTCCTGCTCCGAGGACTACGCCGCGCTCTCTGGCTCCTCCTGGGCCGACAAAGTCCAGCAGCACCAGATCCTGTACCGCAGGAACACGGCCCCGGAGTCCCAGGAGAACGCGGGGGGACCTGGGGCGGTCGCTGCCCGCGCCCTGGCTCACCCCAAACTGACCCGGATGGAGCACTACGAGTCAGACACCCACCTCAGTCCGGAGTCCATCCCTGGATCTCCGGACTCCGGTCGGATGTCTGTGGAGCGGAGGAGGTACAACGCGTCCCCCCTGTCCCTGTTGGCCAGCTCCTCCAGGGAGTCTCTGGAGAACATCCCCAACTCCGTGTCCCCCATCACCATGCGCAGGCGTCCCCCGGGGCTCCTGGAGCGCCGGGGCTCCGGGACCCTCCTGCTGGACCACATCTCTCACACCAGGCCCGGCTTCCTGCCTCCGCTCAACATCAACCCCCAGAGACCCATTCCAGACATCCGGGCCAACGGGAAGCCCACCTCCCCCGTCCACGCCGGGCCCAAGATCCTGGTCCCCGTGGCCCCGGCCTCGCCCAAACGGGGCCCCGACTTCAAGATGAAGAAGAAGCTGATGAGGAGACACTCGATGCAGACGGAGCAGATGAAGCAGCTCTCCACCTTCCAGGAGATCCTCGCCGAGAAGGTCGTGGAGTCCAACGGGGATTGACGACAGGAGGCGCGGGAGCAAAGCATCATGGGTAGCTGCAGAGACGTCTGTGACCATCGCCGCGACGATGATCTCATTAAACCCAAACGTCTTCTCTGCACCAACTCGACTTTGATCCTCCGGAGGAAAGAGAGTTTGGTTCAAAGCACCTCGACCACATTTACGCTCGCCTCCACCCTGGACTCCAAACGCCTCGCCTCCACCCTGGACTCCAAACGCCTCGCCTCCGCCCTGGACTCCAAACGCCTCGCCTCCGCCCTGGACTCCAAACGCCTCGCCTCCACCCTGGACTCCAAACGCCTCGCCTCCGCCCTGGACTCCAAACGCCTCGCCTCCACCCTGGACTCCAAACGCCTCGCCTCCGCCCTGGACTCCAAACGTTACGTCGGGTTTGTTTGGCTCCTCCTTCTTCATCGTCTGCCCCGGGATCAGCGACACTAAAGTCCAGCGCCCTGGTGTCAGAGGGCGGTTTACGCTCATTCATGAGACTTTGCACGTTAATGTAAAGATGTGGAACTGAACTGAAGCTCCTGCGTGAACCTGCGGTCCGGTCCGACCCGCGGTGAAGACTCAGTCTCCACTGTGGTTCTATCAGACCAGGATTCACCTGAACCGCACTGGGGGCCGCGTCACCACCAGTGTGGTCTATGGACGAGTCCGTGACGGAGCCTCCACTGCTGCCGTGGCGTCTCCTCCAGTCCGATGCTCGACCTTCACAAACCGTTACCTCATGAAGAGCTGAGATCATTCACCTCCATCACTGATGGACTCACGTACGTACGGCCTCAGACAGGGGCGCTCTTCATGAGGTCACGGTTTGAATCCCTGTAGACCGTACGGCCTCAGACAGGGGCGCTCTTCATGAGGTCACGGTTTGAATCCCTGTAGACCGTACGGCCTCAGACAGGGGCGCTCTTCATGAGGTAAAGGCTTGAATCCCTGTAGACCGTACGGCCTCAGACAGGGGCGCTCGTCATGAGGTCACGGTTTGAATCCCTGTAGACCGTACGACCTCAGACAGGGGCGCTCTTCATGAGGTCACGGTTTGAATCCCTGTAGACCGTACGGCCTCAGACAGGGGCGCTCTTCATGAGGTCACGGTTTGAATCCCTGTAGACCGTACGGCCTCAGACAGGGGCGCTCTTCATGAGGTCACGGTTTGAATCCCTGTAGACCGTACGGCCTCAGACAGGGGCGCTCTCCATGAGGTCACGGTTTGAATCCCTGTAGACCGTACGGCCTCAGACAGGGGCGCTCTTCATGAGGTAGAGGTTTGAATCCGCGTAGACCGTACGGCCTCAGACCGGAGGGAGACGCCACCGCAGTGACGGAGAAACACCAACGGCTCCTGGAGTCGTCTTCAGTGACCCCGTCCCCGGTGGGGTCTGTGAACTCTTCTGTTCAACTCCAAATAATAATGAAAATAGTGTTAAAGTTGATTTAACGACGTCAAACTCAAGTCCAGCGTCTTCTCTCTGAACATCGTTAGAACGTTTACCTTTGTCTTTACACGCCGTCAAAAAGACGCTAACAGCTGCACTAGCGCGGGCGTGCTACGCTCGGCCCGACCCGGACGCCCCCGTCTCCACACTGCTGGTCGCCACATTAACAAATCTGACATTTCACTCACACACTCTCTGAAGTGTGGAGACGCTAAAGTTAGCTAACCGGTGACACTGAGGCGTCGGTGGCAGGAGTGGGACTCGTGGGCGCCGCTCTCTGGAGGACGCTTCTCCGTTTACAACTCATTCCTGACGCTTCCTCATCTCCAGTCACAAAGTGATGAAACCATAAAGACTCATGATCCGACTCCTTCGATGTTTACAGATGCTATATTTGCACTGAGGTCCGTTTCCCTCACGGCGACGGATGAAAGCACGAACCTTCCTGTGGGACTGAACGTGATGAACGACCTGCTGCCCGTCCGCACTCTAACGCTCACACTGTAACAGGTGTCCCTGTGTAAATGACCCCGATCCGGCTTCGTCCACAGGTCCGAGGCCCGTGTGACGACGTCTCTGAGCTCATGTTTGATCACGTGTTGAGACGAAACGTGGTTTTCTTGTTTATGAAATTCCAAAGAAGTCGTGCGGACGGTTCGAGCTCAAACCTGCTGAGAGTGTAAATACTGTAAAGACGTGCAATAGAGCCGCTGCTGTAATGTCAACCCTGAAGCACTTCCCCCGGGGCGCCTGAAGGGGGCGCTGCAGGGCGCTCCACAGCCCCACGGTTTCACCTGTGTGTCCACAACAGACTCCAGGACCGTTAGCCTAGCTTAGCACAGAGTCTGAGTCCGTCCTGACCCTTGACCCCCGTCGTGTTTCCCTCTCAGATCAGTTTGGAGACGTGTGACGACGTGTTGAAGTTTCTCCAGTTTGAACCGATCAGCGTTGGTTTCTTTGGTGGTTAGACAAAGCCTGGAAAACAGAGGGCCGCTGTTAGCCTAGCCTAGCCTAGCCTAGCATAAGGACACAAACAGAGGCTTGAACTCAGACTCCGTCAGATCGTAGAGCAGTTGTTTGTGGCGGCTCCTGTGGCGCTCACATGTAACTGCTGCCCGTTCTGTCACAGCCTCCATCTTGTCACGTTCACGGTCTTTTCGCGCGCCATGTGCTAAGCTAGGCTAACAGTCCCCCCTGTTTCCAGTCTTTATGCTAAGCTAGGCTAACAGTCCCCCCTGTTTCCAGTCTTTATGCTAAGCTAGGCTAACAGTCCCCCCTGTTTCCAGTCTTTATGCTAAGCTAGGCTAACAGTCCCCCCTGTTTCCAGTCTCTATGCTAAGCTAGGCTAACAGTCCCCCCTGTTTCCAGTCTTTATGCTAAGCTAGGCTAACAGTCCCCCCTGTTTCCAGTCTTTATGCTAAGCCAGGCTAACAGTCCCCCCTATTTCCAGTCTCTATGCTAAGCTAGGCTAACAGTCCCCCCTGTTTCCAGTCTTTATGCTAAGCTAGGCTAACAGTCCCCCCTGTTTCCAGTCTCTATGCTAAGCTAGGCTAACAGTCCCCCTGTTTCCAGTCTCTATGCTAAGCTAGGCTAACCCTGGCTCTGTTCCGGACACACGGATGAAACATGATTGATTTACAGAAATGTTTTGATAAAGTTTGATTGAAATGTTTTTAATGAACTTCCTGTTCCTGTTTACACTTTGAGCAGAAAGACGACGATTTATGTAAAAAGTTTGACTCCGACAAAAAGAATGAGTTAGAAACTGAAACTGGTCCAGACGTGATGATGTCACACAGACGTGATGATGTCAGACACGGACGTGATGATGTCACACAGACGTGATGATGTCAGACACAGACGTGATGATGTCACACGGACGTGATGATGTCAGACACAGACGTGATGACGTCAGACACGGACGTGATGATGTCACACGGACGTGATGATGTCAGACACAGACGTGATGATGTCAGACACGGAGGTGATGATGTCACACGGACGTGATGATGTCAGACACAGACGTGATGATGTCAGACACGGAGGTGATGATGTCAGACACAGACGTGATGATGTCAGACACGGAGGTGATGATGTCACACAGACGTGATGATGTCAGACACGGACGTGATGATGTCACACGGACGTGATGATGTCACATGGACGTGATGATGTCACACGGACGTGATGATGTCAGACAGACGTGATGATGTCAGACACGGACGTGATGACGTCAGACACGGACGTGATGATGTCACATGGACGTGATGATGTCACACGGACGTGATGACGTCAGACACGGACGTGATGATGTCACACGGACGTGATGACGTCAGACACGGACGTGATGATGTCAGACACAGACGTGATGATGTCAGACACGGAGGTGATGATGTCACACAGACGTGATGATGTCAGACACGGACGTGATGATGTCACACAGACGTGATGATGTCACACGGACGTGATGATGTCAGACACAGACGTGATGACGTCAGACACGGACGTGATGATGTCACACGGACGTGATGATGTCAGACACAGACGTGATGATGTCAGACACGGAGGTGATGATGTCACACGGACGTGATGATGTCACACAGACGTGATGATGTCAGACACAGACGTGATGATGTCAGACACGGACGTGATGATGTCAGACACAGACGTGATGACGTCAGACACGGACGTGATGATGTCAGACACAGACGTGATGATGTCAGACACGGAGGTGATGATGTCAGACACAGACGTGATGATGTCAGACACGGACGTGATGATGTCACACGGACGTGATGATGTCACATGGACGTGATGATGTCACACGGACGTGATGATGTCAGACAGACGTGATGATGTCACACGGACGTGATGACGTCAGACAGACGTGATGACGTCAGACACGGACGTGATGATGTCACACGGACGTGATGACGTCAGACACGGACGTGATGATGTCACACGGACGTGATGACGTCAGACACGGACGTGATGATGTCAGACACAGACGTGATGATGTCAGACACAGACGTGATGATGTCACACACGGACGTGATGATGTCAGACACAGACGTGGTGATGTCAGACACAGACGTGATGATGTCACACAGACGTGATGATGTCAGACACAGACGTGGTGATGTCAGACACAGACGTGATGATGTCACACGGACGTGACGCGTCAGACAGACGTGATGATGTCAGACACAGACGTGATGATGTCACACGGACGTGATGACGTCAGACGGACGTGATGACGTCAGACACGGACGTGATGATGTCAGACACGGACGTGATGATGTCACACGGACGTGATGATGTCACACGGACGTGATGATGTCAGACACAGACGTGATGATGTCACGAACATCACGAGCGCTTCACGTTTTTATGATGACAGCTGTTTTTCCTGTGGTATGATTTTTGATCTGTGCTGAGTCTGCATTAATAAACACGTACAGCTGCAGAACAGCCTCTGATTCAACACTTATTATTATTACACATGTTTATATGTTTATATACAGACGACAGGTGAAAAGAGCCAAACACACGTGTGTGTCTTCATCTGCAGAATCAAACCAGGAGCCTCAGAAACACCTGAACCTCGACTCGTGTCCTAGACTCTTTTCAACCAGGTGACATAAAGAAGTGTTCCCTCAGGGCGCCCTCCCACTGTTCCTCCGTCACCGTCACAGGTTAGAGCGCCCTCCCACTGTGCCTCCGTCACCGTCACAGGTTAGAGCGCCCTCCCACTGTGCCTCCGTCAACGTCACAGGTTAGAGCGCCCTCCCACTGTTCCTCCGTCACCGTCACAGGTTAGAGCGCCCTCCCACTGTGCGTGCGTCCCGTGCCCCGTGCTTTAGGGTCCTTGTCCCCCCCTCCAGGCCCGTTTGTACTCACTCTACCTGGGCCTCGGAGAATGCTTCTTGCTGCCTATACGTCATCACGCCGTAACACGTCACACGCATTGATGACGTCATGGCGATGCGTGGCTTTGTTTCCAGATCTTTCCGTAGACCTCGGAGTTTTTGTGCGTCTTGTCGACTGTTTTTGAATCTTTTCATCGACCAAATCTGCAGTAAACACTCCACCTCCGCATCACACCAACGTGAACCTTTCACCGCCATTGTTTGAAATGTCCGCGCATGGTCCCTCCTTCTTTTTTCTACGTCCCAACAGGCGCACAGGAAATGACCTCAGAACCGCCGTCAGCAGGTTACGGACCACAGTCTTTTAAAGCAGCTCTAATCAAACCTCTTCTAACTTTAGACCTTTATCTACCCTCCTCTTCTCTCTGAGTCTCCACTCATCTGTGTGACTCTACACCGGCTCAGGTCTCTGCTGCCGGGGTCCTGCGTGACGCCTCCTGCTGCTCTTATCACTATAACACATTTAAATGATCGTTTATGAGTTAGAACATTTGTGGCCATAAAAACATCATCAGTGCGTCTCACTCACTGTGAAGGTTCTCATGTTCAGGTCGTCGTTCTCCTCAAAGCAGCTTCAGTCCAAAGCAACTGGACCTGGTTCTTTGTCAGGAAGACGTTTCACCATCAGTTCATGTACACATCTGACCAGGACCAGGACCAGGACCAGGACCAGGCTGGGACTGGACCAGGACCAGGACCAGGACCAGACCAGGACCAGGAGCAGGAGCAGGACCAGGCTGGGACTGGTCCAACTACCTGGTGTGAGATCCAGGTCTTTAACCTCTCACAGGCCGATGATGTCACTGGAACCCTTTGTGCTCCGTCGTTAAAGTGACAGTTGTTGGTGGAAGTAGGTCTGGACTTGGTTGGTGCTGATCCAGTCCCAGCCTGGTCCTGGTCTTGGTCCTGGTCCAGTCCCAGCCTGGTCCTGGTCCAGTGGTTGGAGTCACAGGAGGACGTTTGTGAACAGTTGGATGAAGGGATGAAAGGGCAGCATTGTAGGTTTCCAGTGCTGCCCTTTCATCCCTGAGACTAAACAAAGTTAACGCCCTGTTGAGTCTTTCTGTTAAATGTTATTATTAATAACCAGTTATTACATTTTTAAATGCTGATTATAGATAAAGAGCAGCGACACCATCACCACAGTAACGCCCCCCCCCCAGCATCGCCACAGTAACGACCCCCCCCCCAGCATCACCACAGTAACGCCCCCCCCTCCAGCATCGCCACAGTAACGACCCCCCCCCAGCATCACCACAGTAACGCCCCCCCTCCAGCATCACCACAGTAACGACCCCCCCCTCCAGCATCACCACAGTAACGACCCCCCCCTCCAGCATCGCCACAGTAACGCCCCCCCCTCCAGCATCGCCACAGTAACGACCCCCCCCCAGCATCACCACAGTAACGCCCCCCCCTCCAGCTTCACCACAGTAACGACCCCCCCCTTCAGCATCGCCACAGTAACGACTCCCCCCCACCTTCAGCATCGCCACAGTAACGCCCCCCCCCCTCCAGCATCGCCACAGTAACGCCCCCCCCCTCCAGCATCACCACAGTAACGCCCCCCCCCCTCCAGCATCGCCACAGTAACGCCCCCCCCCCTCCAGCATCGCCACAGTAACGCCCCCCCCCTCCAGCATCGCCACAGTAACGCCCCCCCCTCCAGCATCACCACAGTAACGCCCCCCCCCCCCAGCATCACCACAGTAACACCCCCCCCCCTTCAGAAACATTCAGATGTGTGTTTTAGTTAAAAACGTGTTTATTGCGTTTTATAGAGTTGATATAAAAACAGTTGAGTCACATTTAAAAGTTACAGGTAATAAAGGTCATATATTTACAGGTGTGCACGGGTGTGAGTCCTGCTGGTGCCGTAATTCATCTGTTTCCTGATTCACCCCTTCAAAATAAAACTCCTTGTTGTTGTTCTTTCATTCTGAGCTTCTGGTTCTTTGTGTGAATTTATGAATATTTGTTTTTATTAACATGAATCACCAGAAACATGATTCACACACAGACAGACAGGAGTGCACAGACGGACGGACGTGTATAAAGACAGACAGACAAACAGGAGTGTACAGGAGTGCACAGACGGACATACAGACGGACGTGTATAAACACAGACGTGCACAGACGGACAGACAGGAGTAAACAGGAGTGTACAGACAGACAGGAGTAGATAGGAGTGTACAGACGGACATACAGACGGACGTGTATAAACACAGACGTGCACAGACGGACAGACAGGAGTAAACAGGAGTGTACAGACAGACAGGAGTAGATAGGAGTGTACAGACAGGAGTGTATAAACACGCACAGACAGACAGGAGTAGACAGACGGACAGACGGACGGTGAGTGTGTTCACTTCTTGAAGAACTTCTTGTTGAGCAGGAAGATGAGCAGGTTCACGTTGACTTTGGCTTTGTCGAACATTCTCATCACGGCCACGCCGTCGTACTGCAGCTGCAGCAGGTCCTTCAACAACACAGACTGGGTTAGTACGTTTCTTCAGTTCTGGTTCTGCTCAGTATTTAGCCTGGTTGGGCTCAGTATGTAGCCTGGTTCAGCTCAGTAATTAGCCTGGTTCTGGTTTAGCTCAGTAATTAGCCTGGTTCTGGTTGGGCTCAGTATTTGGCCTGGTTGGGCTCAGTATTTGGCCTGGTTCTGCTCAGTATTTGGCCTGGTTGGGCTCAGTATTTAGCCTGGTTGGGCTCAGTATTTGGCCTGGTTGGGCTCAGTATTTAGCCTGGTTAAGCTCAGTATTTAGCCTGGTTAAGCTCAGTATTTAGCCTGGTTGGGCTCAGTATTTGGCCTGTTTGGGCTCAGTATTTAGCCTGGTTGGGCTCAGTATTTGGCCTGGTTGGGCTCAGTATTTAGCCTGTTTGGGCTCAGTATTTAGCCTGGTTGGGCTCAGTATTTAGCCTGGTTGGGCTCAGTATTTAGCCTGGTTGGGCTCAGTATTTGGCCTGTTTGGGCTCAGTATTTGGCCTGGTTGGGCTCAGTATTTAGCCTGGTTGGGCTCAGTATTTGGCCTGGTTGGGCTCAGTATTTGGCCTGGTTGGGCTCAGTATTTAGCCTGGTTGTACCTGGTACTTGAGCAGGAACTCTTCCATCTCGACGCCGAGGAATCGAGCCTTGACGGTGAAACTTCCGTTCTCGGGTCCAGGAACGATGTCGAAGACCACGTTCTTAAACCTGGAACAGTTCGGCTCGGTTCAGTTCACTTCCTCAGAGCATTCAGCAGCAGCGTCAGACGTGTTGTTGTTTACAGTCACATGTTGTTTACAGTCAGACATGTTTACAGTCAGACACGTTGTTGTTTACAGTCAGACATGTCACATGTTGTTGTTTACAGTCAGACATGTTGTTTACAGTCAGACATGTTGTTAACAGTCAGACATGTTGTTGACAGTCACATATGTTGTTGTTTACAGTCAGACATGTTGTTGACAGTCAGACACGTTGTTGTTAACAGTCAGACATGTTGTTGACAGTCAGACACGTTGTTGTTAACAGTCAGACATGTTGTTGTTTACAGTCAGACATGTTGTGGTTGACAGTCAGACATGTTGTTGTTGACAGTCAGACTCGTTGTTGACAGTCAGACATGTTGTTGTTGACAGTCAGACATGTTGTTGTTAACAGTCAGACATGTTGTTGACAGTCAGACACGTTGTTGTTGACAGTCAGACATGTCACATGTAGTTGTTTACAGTCAGACATGTTGTTGACAGTCAGACATGTCACATGTTGTTGTTTACAGTCAGACATGTTGTTGCTGACAGTCAGACATGTTGTTGTTTACAGTCAGACATGTTGTTGTTTACAGTTGGACATGTTGTTGTTTACAGTCAGATATGTTGTTTACAGTCAGACATGTTGTTGTTGACAGTCAGACATGTTGTTGTTTACAGTCAGACATGTTGTTTACAGTCAGACATGTTGTGGTTGACAGTCAGACATGTTGTTTACAGTCAGACATGTTTACAGTCAGACATGTTGTTTACAGTCAGACATGTTGTTGTTTACAGTCAGACATGTTGTTGTTGACAGTCAGACATGTTGTTGTTGACAGTCAGACACGTTGACAGTCAGACATGTTGTTGTTGACAGTCCCATCTGGAACAATAACAGTAAACAATAACAATAACAACAGTAAGCTGTCTCACTGTGTCGCGGGCAGGTCCTGGATCTCTAACAGAACTCCCTTCTCCTGCAGCCGGGCGGCGCTGTAGCTCAGAGCAGGAGGCTTCTTCTTCCCTTTGCCCTCTGCTGCCTTCTTATTGGTCGGTTTACTGTCACACACAACCAATCAGCAACATTCAGCTCCAGCCAGAAACAATACGTGATGTAATGATGATGTCATGCTCACATGATGTGTGTGTGTGTGTGTGTGTGTGTGTGTGTGTGTGTGTACCTGTTGGCGGTCAGGTTGTCCAGACAGGAAGTGATGTAATGTCTGTAGTAGTCCACCTGTTCGCTGTGGAAGCTGCTCTTCTCCTGCAGACTGCTGAGGGTCTGACGCAGCTTCTGGAGCTCCGCCCCCCGGCGCTGACGGTGCAGGCGCTGCTGACGGACGTCCTGTGGAACATTCAGGAGCGTTAATGTGGAAACAACATGGACGCTCCAAAGAAGACGTCAGCATCAACCAATCAAATAACAGCATTCCTGTGTGTGTGTGTGTGCGCGCACGTGTGTGTGTGTGTGTGTGTGTGGCGACCTTTGCGATCATCTGCAGGATCTGGTTCTCGCTCTGAGGCGGTCTCAGGACTCCGAGTCCCTCCAGACGACGAAGACTTCTCAGGATCTTCCTCTTCTTCTCCTCTAAACGCAGGTTGCCGTTGGCGACCAGCGACTGGTTCCTCTTCATCTTCTCGGGCGTGCGAGCGTCCTGTCGAGCACGCCGCTGCAGCAGCCAATCATGACACGCTTCCTGTGGAGGAGGAGAGACCAGTTTACCTGAGTTCACCTGTGTGTGTGCGTGTGTGAGAGTGTGTGTGTGTGCGTGTGTGAGAGTGTGTGTGTGTGTGTGTGTGTCTGAGTGTGTACCTGGTCATGTGACACAGACGCTCTGAGGATGTCACTCAGAGAGTCACCAGACTGAGTCCTGATGACATCAATGATCAGCTGCTTCGTGCTGAAAAAAAACAAACAAACCTTAGAGTCTGAACGTCTGAGCACGCTCAGTACTGCACACACCTGAGCCAGTGAAGCTAACATGCTAATAGGCTAAGCTACCTGAGCCGGTGAAGCTAACATGCTAAGCTACCTGAGCAGGTGAAGCTAACATGCTAAGCTACCTGAGCAGGTGAAGCTTACATGCTAAGCTACCTGAGCAGTTGAAGCTAACATGCTAAGCTACCTGAGCAGGTGAAGCTAACAGGCTAAGCTACCTGAGCAGGTTAAGCTAACAGGCTAAGCTACATGAGCAGGTTAAGCTAACATGCCAAGCTACCTGAGCAGGTGAAGCTGACATGCTAAGCTACCTGAGCCAGTGAAGCTAACATGCTAATAGGCTAAGCTACCTGAGCCGGTGAAGCTAACATGCTAAGCTACCTGAGCAGGTGAAGCTAACATGCTAAGCTACCTGAGCAGGTGAAGCTTACATGCTAAGCTACCTGAGCAGTTGAAGCTAACATGCTAAGCTACCTGAGCAGGTGAAGCTAACAGGCTAAGCTACCTGAGCAGGTTAAGCTAACAGGCTAAGCTACATGAGCAGGTTAAGCTAACATGCCAAGCTACCTGAGCAGGTGAAGCTGACATGCTAAGCTACCTGAGCAGGTGAAGCTGACATGCTAAGCTACCTGAGAAGGTGAAGCTAACATGCTAAGCTACCTGAGCAGGTTAAGCTAACAGGCTAAGCTACCTGAGCAGGTTAAGCTAACAGGCTAAGCTACCTGAGCAGGTTAAGCTAACATGCTAAGCTACCTGAGCAGTTGAAGCTAACATGCTAACATGCTAAGCTACCTGAGCAGCAGTCCTCTGGCGTCTGGTTTGTCGTCAGACTCGTTGAAGATGTCAAACTTGTTGGTGAGAGTCAGAGAAACTTCCATCCTGCTGCTCTGGGACTCTGACCCTGGATCTGCTGACGAGGACTCTCCTGGAGACCAGAAAGCACACATGTCAAGTCCTGGTCCTGGACACCAGGTCCTGGTCCTGGACACCAGGTCCTGGTCCTGGACACCAGGTCCTGGTCCTCCGACACCAGGTCCTGGTCCCCCGACACCAGGTCCTGGTCCCCCGACTCCAGGTCCTGGTCATTGTTGTTTGTATCGTTACAGTATCGTTGTTGTTGTTGTTGTTACCCATGAGTTCCTGCAGCGTGGGCACTGATCCCAGGTCCTTCAGCAGCAGCCTGAGGGGGTCTGAGGGGTCAGGACACAAGACCTCCTGCTGCTCCAACAACAACTGCACACACACACACACACACACACACACACACACACACACACACACACACACACACACACACACACACACACACACACACACACACACACACACACACACACACACACACACACACACACACACACACACACACACACACACACACACACACACACACACACACAGAAAATAAGACATGGTATCCTGTGTGATCCAGGTCCGGCCTGAGACCTGGTCCTGGTGTGGACCTGGTCGTGGTGTGTGTACCTGGTCCTGGTGTGTGGACCTGGTCCAGGTGTGTGTACCTGGTGTGTGTACCTGGTCCTGGTGTGGACCTGGTCCAGGTGTGTGTACCTGGTCCTGGTGTGTGTACCTGGTCCTGGTGTGGACCTGGTCCAGGTGTGTGGACCTGGTCCTGGTGTGGACCTGGTCCTGGTGTGTGTACCTGGTCCTGGTGTGGACCTGGTCCAGGTGTGTGGACCTGGTCCAGGTGTGTGGACCTGGTCCAGGTGTGTGGACCTGGTCCTGGTGTGTGGACCTGGTCCTGGTGTGTGTACCTGGTCCTGGTGTGTGTACCTGGTCCAGGTGTGTACCTGGTCCTGGTGTGTGGACCTGGTCCTGGTGTGTGGACCTGGTCCTGGTGTGTCTACCTGGTGTGTGTACCTGGTCCTGGTGTGGACCTGGTCCTGGTGTGTGTACCTGGTCCTGGTGTGGACCTGGTCCAGGTGTGTGGACCTGGTGTGTGGACCTGGTCCTGGTGTGTGTACCTGGTCCTGGTGTGGACCTGGTCCAGGTGTGGACCTGGTCCTGGTGTGGACCTGGTCCAGGTGTGTGTACCTGGTCCTGGTGTGTGTGTACCTTGTCCTGGTGTGGACCTGGTCCAGGTGTGTGTACCTGGTCCAGGTGTGTGTACCTGGTCCTGGTGTGGACCTGGTCCTGGTTTGGACCTGGTCCAGGTGTGTGTACCTGGTCCTGGTGTGTGGACCTGGTCCTGGTGTGGACCTGGTCCTGGTGTGGACCTGGTCCAGGTGTGTGTACCTGGTGTGTGTACCTGGTCCTGGTGTGGACCTGGTCCTGGTGTGGACCTGGTCCGGGTGTGGACCTGGTCCAGGTGTGTGGACCTGGTCCAGGTGTGTGTACCTGGTCCAGGTGTGTGTACCTGGTGTGTGTACCTGGTCCCGGTGTGGACCTGGTCCAGGTGTGTGTACCTGGTCCCGGTGTGGACCTGGTCCTGGTGTGGACCTGGTCCAGGTGTGTGTACCTGGTGTGTACCTGGTCCCGGTGTGGACCTGGTCCAGGTGTGTGTACCTGGTCCTGGTGTGGACTTGGTCCAGGTGTGGACCTGGTCCAGGTGTGTGTATCTGGTCCTGGTGTGGACCTGGTCCAGGTGTGTACCTGGTGTGTACCTGGTCCCGGTGTGGACCTGGTCCTGGTGTGGACCTGGTCCAGGTGTGTGTACCTGGTCCTGGTGTGGACCTGGTCCTGCTGTGTGTACCTGGTCCAGGTGTGTGTACCTGGTCCTGGTGTGTACCTGGTGTGTGTACCTGGTGTGTGTACCTGGTGTGTGTACCTGGTCCCGGTGTGGACCTGGTCCTGGTGTGGACCTGGTCCAGGTGTGTGTGGACCTGGTCCTGCTGTGTGTACCTGGTCCAGGTGTGTGTACCTGGTCCTGGTGTGTACCTGGTGTGTGTACCTGGTGTGTGTACCTGGTCCCGGTGTGGACCTGGTCCTGGTGTGGACCTGGTCCAGGTGTGTGTGTACCTGGTCCAGGTGTGTGTACCTGGTCCTGGTGTGGACCTGGTCCTGCTGTGTGTACCTGGTCCTGGTGTGTACCTGGTGTGTGTACCTGGTGTGTGTACCTGGTCCCGGTGTGGACCTGGTCCTGGTGTGGACCTGGTCCAGGTGTGTGTGTACCTGGTCCAGGTGTGTGTACCTGGTCCTGGTGTGGACCTGGTCCTGCTGTGTGTACTTGGTCCAGGTGTGTGTACCTGGTGTGTGTACCTGGTCCAGGTGTGTGTGTACCTAGTCCAGGTGTGGACCTGGTCCAGGTGTGTGTGGACCTGGTCCTGGTGTGTGTACCTGGTGTGTGTACCTGGTGTGTGTTGAGCAGCTCGCTGACGCAGATGTAGACGACAGGTTTGTTGACGATGAGCAGTTCTGAGTATTCGTCCACGTTGAATCTGTCCTCGGGTTCAGGGACGTCACAGACGCAGACCAGGAACTTCCTGTCCAACAGAGACCAGAGTCTTCATCAGTCCAACAGAGACCAGAGTCTTCATCAGTCCAACAGAGACCAGAGTCTTCATCAGTCCAACAACAGAGACCAGAGTCTTCATCAGTCCAACAACAGAGACCAGAGTCTTCATCAGTCCAACAGAGACCAGAGTCTTCATCAGTCCAACAACAGAGACCAGAGTCTTCATCAGTCCAACAGAGACCAGAGTCTTCATCAGTCCAACAGAGACCAGAGTCTTCATCAGTCCAACAACAGAGACCAGAGTCTTCATCAGTCCAACAGAGACCAGAGTCTTCATCAGTCCAACAGAGACCAGAGTCTTCATCAGTCCAACAGAGACCAGAGTCTTCATCAGTCCAACAACAGAGACCAGAGTCTTCATCAGTCCAACAGAGACCAGAGTCTTCATCAGTCCAACAGAGACCAGAGTCTTCATCAGTCCAACAACAGAGACCAGAGTCTTCATCAGTCCAACAGAGACCAGAGTCTTCATCAGTCCAACACAGACCAGAGTCTTCATCAGTCCAACAGAGACCAGAGTCTTCATCAGTCCAACAGAGACCAGAGTCTTCATCAGTCCAACAACAGAGACCAGAGTCTTCATCAGTCCAACAGAGACCAGAGTCTTCATCAGTCCAACAACAGAGACCAGAGTCTTCATCAGTCCAACAGAGACCAGAGTCTTCATCAGTCCAACAGAGACCAGAGTCTTCATCAGTCCAACAACAGAGACCAGAGTCTTCATCAGTCCAACAACAGAGACCAGAGTCTTCATCAGTCCAACAACAGAGACCAGAGTCTTCATCAGTCCAACAGGGACCAGAGTCTTCATCAGTCCAACAGAGACCAGAGTCTTCATCAGTCCAACAGAGACCAGAGTCTTCATCAGTCCAACAGGGACCAGAGTCTTCATCAGTCCAACAGAGACCAGAGTCTTCATCAGTCCAACAGAGACCAGAGTCTTCATCAGTCCAACAGAGACCAGAGTCTTCATCAGTCCAACAACAGAGACCAGAGTCTTCATCAGTCCAACAGGGACCAGAGTCTTCATCAGTCCAACAGAGACCAGAGTCTTCATCAGTCCAACAACAGAGACCAGAGTCTTCATCAGTCCAACAGAGACCAGAGTCTTCATCAGTCCAACAGAGACCAGAGTCTTCATCAGTCCAACAACAGAGACCAGAGTCTTCATCAGTCCAACAGAGACCAGAGTCTTCATCAGTCCAACAACAGAGACCAGAGTCTTCATCAGTCCAACAACAGAGACCAGAGTCTTCATCAGTCCAACAGAGACCAGAGTCTTCATCAGTCCAACAACAGAGACCAGAGTCTTCATCAGTCCAACAACAGAGACCAGAGTCTTCATCAGTCCAACAACAGAGACCAGAGTCTTCATCAGTCCAACAACAGAGACCAGAGTCTTCATCAGTCCAACAGGGACCAGAGTCTTCATCAGTCCAACAGAGACCAGAGTCTTCATCAGTCCAACAGAGACCAGAGTCTTCATCAGTCCAACAGAGACCAGAGTCTTCATCAGTCCAACAGAGACCAGAGTCTTCATCAGTCCAACAACAGAGACCAGAGTCTTCATCAGTCCAACAGAGACCAGAGTCTTCATCAGTCCAACAGAGACCAGAGTCTTCATCAGTCCAACAAAGACCAGAGTCTTCATCAGTCCAACAGAGACCAGAGTCTTCATCAGTCCAACAGAGACCAGAGTCTTCATCAGTCCAACAACAGAGACCAGAGTCTTCATCAGTCCAACAGAGACCAGAGTCTTCATCAGTCCAACAACAGAGACCAGAGTCTTCATCAGTCCAACACAGACCAGAGTCTTCATCAGTCCAACAACAGAGACCAGAGTCTTCATCAGTCCAACACAGACCAGAGTCTTCATCAGTCCAACAGAGACCAGAGTCTTCATCAGTCCAACAGAGACCAGAGTCTTCATCAGTCCAACAACAGAGACCAGAGTCTTCATCAGTCCAACAACAGAGACCAGAGTCTTCATCAGTCCAACAGAGACCAGAGTCTTCATCAGTCCAACACAGACCAGAGTCTTCATCAGTCCAACAGAGACCAGAGTCTTCATCAGTCCAACACAGACCAGAGTCTTCATCAGTCCAACAGAGACCAGAGTCTTCATCAGTCCAACAACAGAGACCAGAGTCTTCATCAGTCCAACAGAGACCAGAGTCTTCATCAGTCCAACACAGACCAGAGTCTTCATCAGTCCAACAGAGACCAGAGTCTTCATCAGTCCAACACAGACCAGAGTCTTCATCAGTCCAACAGAGACCAGAGTCTTCATCAGTCCAACAGAGACCAGAGTCTTCATCAGTCCAACAACAGAGACCAGAGTCTTCATCAGTCCAACAACAGAGACCAGAGTCTTCATCAGTCCAACAGAGACCAGAGTCTTCATCAGTCCAACAACAGAGACCAGAGTCTTCATCAGTCCAACAACAGAGACCAGAGTCTTCATCAGTCCAACAGAGACCAGAGTCTTCATCAGTCCAACAGAGACCAGAGTCTTCATCAGTCCAACAACAGAGACCAGAGTCTTCATCAGTCCAACAGAGACCAGAGTCTTCATCAGTCCAACAACAGAGACCAGAGTCTTCATCAGTCCAACAACAGAGACCAGAGTCTTCATCAGTCCAACAACAGAGACCAGAGTCTTCATCAGTCCAACAACAGAGACCAGAGTCTTCATCAGTCCAACAACAGAGACCAGAGTCTTCATCAGTCCAACAGAGACCAGAGTCTTCATCAGTCCAACAGAGACCAGAGTCTTCATCAGTCCAACAGAGACCAGAGTCTTCATCAGTCCAACAGAGACCAGAGTCTTCATCAGTCCAACAGAGACCAGAGTCTTCATCAGTCCAACACAGACCAGAGTCTTCATCAGTCCAACAGAGACCAGAGTCTTCATCAGTCCAACAACAGAGACCAGAGTCTTCATCAGTCCAACACAGACCAGAGTCTTCATCAGTCCAACAGAGACCAGAGTCTTCATCAGTCCAACAGAGACCAGAGTCTTCATCAGTCCAACAACAGAGACCAGAGTCTTCATCAGTCCAACAGAGACCAGAGTCTTCATCAGTCCAACAACAGAGACCAGAGTCTTCATCAGTCCAACAGAGACCAGAGTCTTCATCAGTCCAACAGAGACCAGAGTCTTCATCAGTCCAACAGAGACCAGAGTCTTCATCAGTCCAACAGAGACCAGAGTCTTCATCAGTCCAACAGAGACCAGAGTCTTCATCAGTCCAACAGAGACCAGAGTCTTCATCAGTCCAACAGAGACCAGAGTCTTCATCAGTCCAACAGAGACCAGAGTCTACAGGTTTACAGGTCTAAAGTCTGAGGGACTGACCTGAACTTGTGGTGGGTCTGGCTGATGTACTGGTTCAGGGCTCTGACGTGGTACCCGTCTCCGTGGAAGTGTTTGTTGGCGGCGGCGTGCTGCAGCGTGCGGGCGATGGAGCCCAGGATGTGGCGCTGCTCCGGCTGCAGGGCGGAGCCGGCGGACCGGTCCACCACCCCGAAACCGTCTGGGGCCACGATGGCCGGGTTCATGTAGCGGTAGTAGACCAGGTTCCCGACAATCTGAGGGACAGAAGCAGAGACGGGTGAGTAGGGTTGCAAAGGGGCGGAAAATTTCCGGTAAATTTCCGGAAAGTTTCCGGTAAATTTCCATGGTAAGTTAAGCTCGGGAATTTTGGAAATATTCCATATTGGAAACTTAGGAGAACTAACTGGGAATATATTATTTCCAAGCATAAATATAAACAGAAGTCATAAGAAAAACTCCATGCAAAATGTTTTCAACAGATATTTCAACAGATTTATTTGTAATACAGTGGAATAGAACACGTTTCAATAACTTGTTTCATGGATGAACAAAAACAGAAATGTTGAGTTTAATAATACCATCCCCTAACCCCACTCCCCCCCCCAAAAAAATGCCCCCCATCCAGAAATCTCCATAAAGTCCCATTCAAAAGGTTAAATGAAAAATGCCACTTTTCCTCCAAAATGTCTCTTTAAACATGCAAATCTTCCTTCAAGCAATCCTCTTTTCTGCTCAGTCAATAGACTCTTCCTGGACCTCATCATCATCCAACAACATGTCCACTTCCTCAATATCCAACTCTGAGTCTTCCTCTTCAGTGTCACTTTCCAGCCTTGTTGAGGATGGCTCTGTGTCAGGCTCAAACAGCCGTAGGTTTGCCCGAATGCCAACCAGCTTTTCCACTCTCACATTTGTGAGCCTGTTGCGAACCTTTGTGTGGGTGTTCCCAAACAGTGACCAGTTGCGCTCGGAGGCGGCTGATGATGGTGGGATTTGGAGGATGATGGAGGCTACAGGTGCAAGGGCCTCAGATTCACATAGTCCCTTCCACCAGGTGGCTGCAGATATGTGCTGGCATGACTGCCATATTCCATCCCCTTTCCAAAGGCCTTGCTTTGTTCGATACTTTGCCAAACTGCCTAGAACTTTGCCTTTATCGAGACCCAAGCGGTCAGACATGGCTGTAATGACCGCATAGGCACCGTTGATCTCTTCCCCAGAAAGTATGCCCTTGTCATATTTGGGGTCCAGCATGTATGCTGCTGCATGCACTGGCTTCATGCAGAACTCCCTCCGCTTTTCCAATGACTTGACCACAGCCGTTTCCTCTGCTTTCAGCAGTAGGGAAGTGGGCAAAACTGTCTGGATTTCCTCCTTGAGCTCTGCAAAAAGGCACTGGACATCCGATAAGATGGCAACATCCCCCTCTATCTTTGCTATTGCTGCTGCAATAGGTTTGAGGATTTTCTGACTGCTAGATACCCTTTCCCAGAACACATCATCCAAGATGACCTTCTTGATGTCACTGTCGATGCCTGCAGACTGGGATATGGCCATCTCTTGCAGAGACTCCTTTCCCTCCAGAAGGCTGTCAAACATGATAACAACACCACCCCATCGCGTTATGCTGGGAAGCTTCAGTGTAGTACCCTTGTTCTTTTCCTTTTGCTTTGACAGAAATGTAGCGGAAGTTACTTGTTTGCCTTTAACATATTTGACAACTTGCTTCGCTCTCTTGTTCAGAGTGTCCATTGTTTTCAGTGCCATTATGTCTTTCAGGAGAAGATTCAGTGTGTGGGCAGCACAGCCAATTGTAGTGATTTGAGGGTAGGTCTCCTCCACGTGTGCCCAGGCAACCTTCATGTTGGCTGCGTTGTCAGTGACCAGTGCAAAAACCTTATCTGGTCCAAGGTCATTGATCATCCCTTTTAGCTCATCTGCGATGTATTGGCCTGTGTGTCTGTTTTCTTTTGTGTCAATGCTCTTGTAGAACACAGGCTGAGGAGTGGTGATTATGTAGTTAATAATTCCTTGTCCCCTTATATTGGACCATCCATCAGAGATGACTGAAATACAGTCAGCTTGTTCAATGGTCTGCTTCACCTTGGCTTGAACTCGACTGAACTCTTCATCCAGTAGATGAGTCGACAATGCATGTCTGGTTGGGGGAATGTATGCTGGTCGGAGAACATTCAAAAATCTCTTCCAGTACACATTGGATGTCAGCATCAGGGGTGAGCCAGTTGCATATATTGCACGAGCGAAACACTCATCTGCGTTTTTCTGGCTAGTGTCATCCATAAAATCAAAGAATCCTTTGATGCCAGAGGGACCAAGAGCTGATGAGTGGGTATCTGACTCTGATGCAGCTGAAACAGATTCATTTTCCCCTTGAGTGGAGCTCCTGGCTGCTGCATGTGTTGGGCCTTGAGGAAATTTCTTGCACTTTGCAATGTGCTGTTGCATTTTTGTGGCATTCTTCACGTAGGTCTTATCACAATACTTACACATATATACAGACTTCCCTTGTACATTAGCTGGTGTAAAATGTCTCCACACATCAGATGGCGCACGTGGCATTTTTCTGTAAAATAACACAAGAGCTTGTAAGAATGCTAATGCAATGCAAGAGATTGTAGTAATACAATGCAATATGATAAACAGATATAAATAGTAAGGCTAGCTAAACAACTGGAATGATCTTCAAAACAAAACAGCCAAATGAGGTAGCTAGCATCTGTTTTATGCTATAGCCTACTAGCTATTGCTTATTTAGCATCTAACTTATCAGATTGCTATCTACCAGATTAATACAGTGTATGTGATATTTGCAATTTAAACATTTAATGAATATATTTCCCCATAATATCATCAAAACTTACCTCACTTGTTAAGTCCACAGGCTCAAATGTGTGCCTTCAATACTCTTTGTCCTTCAGGCTCTAAAGTGTGGTCCATGTGTTCATGTGATGGAGGCATGCACAGTGCCAGTAGGGGGTCTCAATAGCCATGCAGCAAGCATGTGCTCTGTGCATGTGATTAAGGAATGGCATGGATATTCAAGTGTATTTGAATGGCATCTGTTTGTTTTAGTCAATATTAGGCTAAAATATACTTTGCTCAACTATATTTAAGTTCCCTAAGAAGAGCCAACGTTCAATTTTGAAAATTCCCAGTTTATTCCCATAAATTCCCGTTTATTCCCATTAATTCCCGTTAATTCCCATGGAAAGTTTCCATCTTTGAAAATTCCGGGAATTTTGCAACCCTACGTGTGAGAGACACATCGGGCTCAGCTGGTTCTGGGCTCCGTCTAAATCCTGGATCTCACCTTGTACAGGTCGTCCTCGCTCGCCTCAGGGAACTTTGTCCTCAGGGCGTCTCTGAGGACCTTCGCCGTGTACCGCAAACCGTACCTGCAACGAGAGACACGCGTCAAGGTGGGCGGGGGGGGGGACTCAGGTGGACGGGTGGAGGCCCAGGTGGACGGGTGGGGACTCAGGTGGACGGGTGGAGACTCAGGTGGACGGGTGGAGGCCCAGGTGGACGGGTGGAGGCCCAAGTGGACGGGTGGGGACTCAGGTGGACGGGTGGGGACTCAGGTGGACGGGTGGAGACTCAGGTGGACGGGTGGGGACTCAGGTGGACGGGTGGGGACTCAGGTGGACGGGTGGGGACTCAGGTGGACGGGTGGAGACTCAGGTGGACGGGTGGAGGCCGAGGTGGACGGGTGGAGGCCCAGGTGGACGGGTGGAGACTCAGGTGAGCGGGTGGGGACTCAGGTGGACGGGTGGGGACTCAGGTGGACGGGTGGAGACTCAGGTGAGCGGGTGGGGACTCAGGTGAGCGGGTGGGGACTCAGGTGGAAGGGTGGGGACTCAGGTGGAAGGGTGGGGACTCAGGTGGAAGGGTGGGGACTCAGGTGGAAGGGTGGGGACTCAGGTGGAAGGGTGGGGACTCAGGTGGAAGGGTGGGGACTCAGGTGGACGGGTGGGGACTCAGGTGGACGGGTGGAGGCCCAGGTGGACGGGTGGGGACTCAGGTGGACGGGTGGGGACTCAGGTGGACGGGTGGGGACTCAGGTGAACGGGTGGGGACTCAGGTGGACGGGTGGGGACTCAGGTGGACGGGTGGAGGCCCAGGTGGACGGGTGGAGACCGAGGTGGACGGTTGGAGACCGAGGTGGACGGGTGGAGACCGAGGTGGACGGGTGGAGACCGAGGTGGACGGGTGGGGACTCAGGTGGACGGGTGGGGACTCAGGTGGACGGGTGGAGGCCCAGGTGGACGGGTGGGGACTCAGGTGGACGGGTGGGGACTCAGGTGGACGGGTGGGGACTCAGGTGAACGGGTGGGGACTCAGGTGGACGGGTGGGGACTCAGGTGGACGGGTGGAGACTCAGGTGGACGGGTGGAGACTCAGGTGGACGGGTGGGGACTCAGGTGGACGGGTGGAGACTCAGGTGGACGGGTGGGGACTCAGGTGGACGGGTGGGGACTCAGGTGGACGGGTGGAGACTCAGGTGGACGGGTGGGGACCCAGGTGGACGGGTGGGGACTCAGGTGGACGGGTGGAGGCTCAGGTGGACGGTTGGAGACCGAGGTGGACGGGTGGGGACTCAGGTGGACGGGTGGGGACTCAGGTGGACGGGTGGAGACTCAGGTGGACGGGTGGGGACTCAGGTGGACGGGTGGGGACTCAGGTGAACGGGTGGAGACTCAGGTGGACGGGTGGAGGCTCAGGTGGACGGGTGGAGGCTCAGGTGAGCGGGTGGAGACTCAGGTGGACGGGTGGAGGCTCAGGTGGACGGGTGGAGGCTCAGGTGGACGGGTGGAGGCTCAGGTGAGCGGGTGGGGACTCAGGTGGACGGGTGGAGGCTCAGGTGAGCGGGTGGAGACTCAGGTGGACGGGTGGAGGCTCAGGTGAGCGGGTGGAGACTCACGGTAGCTTGTGCAAGTTGGAGGTGATGGCCTTGAGGACTCGCTCCGTCAGGTTCTTCAGGTTGATGATGGCGATGTCGATGCGTCTCTGGACTTCAGGGTGACTCAGCGCGTCTGCAGGGGACACATTGTACGGCAGAGAGCTGCGCACACACACACACACACACACACACGCACACACACACACACAGACACACAGACACACACGCACGCACACACACACAGACACACACACACACACACACACACACACACACGCACACACACACACACACACACACAGTCAGGTCACACAGTCAGGTCACACAGGTGAGACACACAGGTGAGTCAGGTCACACAGGTGAGTCAGGCACAGGTGAGTCAGGCACAGGTGAGTCAGGCACAGGTGAGTCAGGCACAGGTGAGTCACACAGGTGAGTGAGTGCGTCTCTTCCCACCTCTTGTGGCCGGTCTGCGTCTCCGTCTGGTTGACCCAGGTCTTGTAGACGTCCACCGGGTCGGTCCTGATGCTGAGGGTCCGGTCCAGCAGGATGTCCTCCAGAGCCGGGCCCAGCGCCTCCCTCAGGGTGTTCTGCCCGCGGGCGTCACGGTAGAAGTTCACCAGCATCTTGATGACGGTGGGGTTACCTGTGACCACGTCCTGAGGCAGCTCCACCTTCAGCCTGACGCCACAGAGACACAGGGTTAGAGTCCGGCACGTCACAGGGGCTCACGCGTGTTAGTGCGTGTGGACGGGGGTCACCTGATCTCGTAGCGCAGCGCCTCGGTGAACAGCTGCAGCAGCAGGAAGGCGTCTCGGTGGGCGGAGCCATAGTTGAACAGACTGAACACCAGCATCTCCACGAACGCCGTGGAGCGACTCTGAGGCATCAGGAAGATCAGCTGAGCCAGGTACAGGGGCTGCGTCTGACACACGGGGACAGGGCTCAGGGTCAGCAGGTGTGTGTGTGTGTGTGTGTGTGTGTGTGTGTGTGCAGGTGTGTGTGTGTCTCACCTGCAGCAGGTAGAACAGGTGCTGGTAGGCCTCCAGTCTCTCCCTCCTCTCCCGGCTCAGAGCCTTCAGTCCCTTACTTCTCTCCGTGTCCATCATGTCGCACAGCTGCTCCTTGTTCTTCCTCGTCAACTTCTTACAGTGAGACACCACTTCCTGTTAGGACAGAGGGACGGGTTCACTACAGGGGACACACCTGAACCAGGAGACCGCTTCACTACAGGGGACACACCTGAACCAGGAGACACCTGAACCAGGAGACAGGTTCACTACCGGGGACACACCTGAACCACTAACGGGGACACACCTGAACCAGGACACACCTGAACCACTAACGAGGACACACCTGAACCAGGAGACACCTGGACCAGGAGACGGGTTCACTACAGGGGACACACCTGAACCACTAACGGGGACACACCTGAACCAGGACACACCTGAACCACTAACGAGGACACACCTGAACCAGGAGACGGGTTCACTAACGAGGACACACCTGAACCAGGAGACAGGTTCACTAACGAGGACACACCTGAACCAGGAGACGGGTTCACTAACGAGGACACACCTGAACCAGGAGACGGGTTCACTAACGGGGACACACCTGAACCAGGGGACGGGTTCACTAACGAGGACACACCTGAACCAGGGGACGGGTTCACTAACGGGGACACACCTGAACCAGGAGACGGGTTCACTAACGAGGACACACCTGAACCAGGAGACGGGTTCGCTACCGGGGACACACCTGAACCACTAACAAGGACACACCTGAACCAGGAGACGGGTTCACTAACGGGGACACACCTGAACCAGGAGACGGGTTCACTAACGGGGACACACCTGAACCAGGAGACGGGTTCACTAACGGGGACACACCTGAACCAGGGGACGGGTTCACTAACGGGGACACACCTGAACCAGGGGACGGGTTCACTAACGGGGACACACCTGAACCAGGGGACGGGACACACACCTGCAGCGTGGCTCGGTTCCGGACCAGCAGGCCGATCTTCAGGTCCATCAGGTCCAGGTCTGCCTCCAGCTGCCGGTTGAAGCGGATGCTCCTCACCACCTCCTCCCTCAGACGCAGCTGCTCCGCCTCCTCTCTGATGTCACCGTCGCCCAGGTCCAGCAGGTGGACGAACTTCCTGACCACGGACAGAGGGGGCGTGGCCGAGTGCACTGAGACAGGTGAGGGGAGGGGCTTAGTTTAAATGAAGTCACAACAGCCAATCAGAGGCCTGCTCCTCAGGGGGAAACTCACCCAGCATCCTGTACTCGTCTCTGGCTCTGTTCGCTCTGAAGAAGGCCTGGATCTTCACCACAGCGCCCACCTGTGGACACACACACACACACACAGGGACACACACACACACAGGGACACACACACGGACACACACACAGACACACACACAGAGACACACACACGGACACACACACAGACACACACACACACAGGGAGACACACACACAGGGAGACACACACACGGACACACAGACACACAGACACACAGACACACACACACACACACACACACACAGGGACAGACACACACACGATAAAGTCATTCATCTGTGGTCGTTTAAAGTCTCAGTGTCATGTCAGGTGTCATCTCTGTCTCTGCGACTCACGTGACGTCTGAAGAAACTCAGGCGAGCGCGGTACTTCCTCCGCGCCGACCACATCCTCACGAACGCCTGGATCTGTGACACAAACATCAACAACAACAACGATCACGGACTCTTCCACAAAGATGCTTCGTCACAGAGAGAGAGCAGAAAACACGTCGTTCTGACGCCGTCTCCCCCGCTCGCTGCAGAGCAGCGGCCGCAAGGGCCTGCAATAGACTAGGGACAGTCTGACCGTACACACACACATATATACATATATACTGTATTTTGGGGATTAAAAGTCACTCCTGAGTATAAAGGCGCCCTCCCACTGTGCCTCCGTCACAGGTTAGAGCGCCCTCCCACTGTGCCTCAGTCACAGGTTAGAGCGCCCTCCCACTGTGCCTCAGTCACAGGTTAGGGCGCCCTCCCACTGTGCCTCCGTCCCATGCCCCGTGCTTTAGGGTCCTTGTCCCCCCCTCCAGGCCCGTTTGTCCTCACACTACCTGGGCCTTGGAGAATGCTTCTTGCTGCCTATACGTCATCACGCCGTAACACGTCACACGCATTGATGACGTCATGGCGATGCGTGGCTTTGTTTCCAGATCTTTCCGTAGACCTCGGAGTTTTTGTGCGTCTTGTCGACTGTTTTTGAATCTTTTCATCGACCAAATCTGCAGTAAACACTCCACCTCCGCATCACACCAACGTGAACCTTTCACCGCCATTGTTTGAAATGTCCGCGCATGGTCCCTCCTTCTTTTTTCTACGTCCCAACAGGCGCACAGGAAATGACCTCAGAACCGCCGTGGGCCTCGTGCTCGTACACGTGCGCACGCTCGTGCTCGTACACGTGCAGACGTGCTTTACTAAAGCCCACCTCTCCCAAACGGGCCGTGGACGGCAAGCGTGCCGCTCCTAGACGTGGTACGGTTGCACTCACACTGGTCAAAGGAACCAGACTTTAGCCTTGGACCCTGTTTTGGCGCGGTGCAGAAGGACAGTGTGAGTGCGCCCTAAATGTGCTTAACTGTGCTGAAGTCTCAGTGTTTCTCTGAACGGTCCCTGAATCCCTGCCTCCATCAGAGGGGGAGCAGGAGATGAACTGCAGCGGCTCCAGTCTGTGAGGAGCTCAGGACACAAACACTAACACCAGCGCTCGTGGGAGTCAGGATGAGGTGCTCGTTACCTTGACAACAGCTCTCCAGTTCATGTAGAGAAGCTGCAGCCGCCGTCTGTACGCCCCCTGCTGGACGAACCTCCTCCAGTGAGACTGAACACAGACACACAGACACACAGAGACACACACACACACATCATCACCTGCAGGTGTGTGAACCTCAGCCTGGATAAGAACAGACGCAGCGTCTCCGTCAGCTCCGTTCTCTGACTTGATCGTCCTCACCTACGGGAGTCTGCATCTGTCTTTGACTCCGCCTCATTTCCTCTGACCATAAAAGGGCGTGTATGTGACGCTGGGGGGAGGGGCGTACGTCCATCTGACTGACGTTTACTGAATTAGCCACATTAGCTCACATTAGCTCCACCTCCCAGGAGCTAGGCTAACGGCTCTGGTATGAAACCTGCCCCTGGTGGACACTCAGAGAACTGCAGCTGTTGGAGCTTCCTGGTGGGGCGTGGTCTGAGCTCACCTGGATGACGATGGCGGCAGGTGTGTGACTCATCAGGTAGCGTCTTCGTGTCTCCAGCTTCTGTCTCAGCAGGAACCCTCGACTGACGGCCTGCAGACGCACGACGAGGACTTCTCTGCTCCTCCAGAGGACGCTGCGACTGTGCGAGCCCGAAACACTGCTGACTACTTCCTGTAGGGGGACACAGGACATCAGGTGTGTGTGTGTGTGTCTCTGTCTCAGGTGTGTGTGTCTTTTAGGTGTGTGTGTGTGTCTCTGTCTCAGGTGTGTGTGTGTCTCAGGTGTGTGTGTGTGTCTCTCAGGTGTGTGTGTCTCTGTCTCAGGTGTGTGTGTCTCTGTCTCAGGTGTGTGTGTGTGTGTCTCAGGTGTGTGTCTCAGGTGTGTGTGTGTGTGTGTCTCAGTTGTGTGTGTGTGTGTCTCAGGTGTGTGTGTGTGTCTCAGTTGTGTGTGTGTGTCTCAGGTGTGTGTGTGTCTCAGTCTCAGGTGCGTGTGTCTCAGGTGTGTGTGTGTGTGTGTCTCAGTTGTGTGTGTGTCTCAGGTGTGTGTGTGTCTCAGGTGTGTGTGTGTCTCAGGTGTGTGTGTCTCACCTGTATCTGGTCTCTGTCTCAGGTGTGTGTGTCTCTCAGGTGTGTGTGTCTCTGTCTCAGGTGTTTGTGTGCGTGTGTCTCAGGTGTGTGTGTCTCTGTCTCAGGTGTGTGTCTCAGGTGTGTGTGTCTCTGTCTCAGGTGTGTGTGTGTGTGTGTGTGTGTGTGTCTCAGGTGTGTGTGTCTCTGTCTCAGGTGTGTGTGAGTCTGTCTCAGGTGTGTGTCTCTCAGGTGTGTGTGTCTCTGTCTCAGGTGTGTGTGTGTGTGTGTGTGTGTCTCAGGTGTGTGTGTCTCTGTCTCAGGTGTGTGTGAGTCTGTCTCAGGTGTGTGTCTCTCAGGTGTGTGTGTCTCTGTCTCAGGTGTGTGTGTCTCACCTGTATCTGGTCTCTGTCCATGAACACAGAGTTGTGTATGAACCCTTCAGGTTTGTCCCAGCGTCCCTCCAGTCTGTTCAGGTGCAGGTAATAAAAGGAGCCGTCGTCCAGACGGACTCGAACCCACGGACTCCTGTTGTCTCCTGAACACACACACACAATACTCATGTTACCATTCAACCCCCCGCACCCGGACACCAGGGAACTTCAGTCACCTGGTTGTTCCCTGAACCAGGGGAAGAACGCTTTAGGGACCTGATGGGACTGAAAACTGAGTGAGGATGATGATGTCAGAGTGATGATGTCAGAGTGATGATGTCAGAGTGATGAGGATGATGTCAGAGTGATGATGATGATGTCAGAGTGATGATGATGATGTCAGAGTGATGATGATGATGTCAGAGTGATGATGATGATGTCAGAATGATGAGGATGATGATGTCAGAGTGATGATGATGATGTCAGAGTGATGATGATGATGTCAGAGTGATGAGGATGATGTCAGAGTGATGATGATGATGTCAGAGTGATGATGTCAGAGTGATGATGATGATGTCAGAGTGATGATGATGATGTCAGAGTGATGATGTCAGAGTGATGATGATGATGTCAGAGTGATGATGTCAGAGTGATGATGATGATGTCAGAGTGATGATGATGTCAGAGTGATGATGATGATGTCAGAGTGATGATGATGATGTCAGAGTGATGATGTCAGAGTGATGAGGATGATGATGTCAGAGTGATGATGATGATGTCAGAGTGATGATGTCAGAGTGATGATGATGATGTCAGAGTGATGATGTCAGAGTGATGATGATGATGTCAGAGTGATGATGATGTCAGAGTGATGATGATGATGTCAGAGTGATGATGATGATGTCAGAGTGATGATGTCAGAGTGATGATGATGATGTCAGAGTGATGATGTCAGAGTGATGATGATGATGTCAGAGTGATGATGTCAGAGTGATGATGATGATGTCAGAGTGATGATGATGTCAGAGTGATGATGATGATGTCAGAGTGATGATGATGTCAGAGTGAGGATGTCAGAGTGATGATGATGATGTCAGAGTGATGATGTCAGAGTGATGAGGATGATGATGTCAGAGTGATGATAAAGATGATGTCAGAGTGATGAGGATGATGATGTCAGAGTGATGAGGATGATGTCAGAGTGATGATGTCAGAGTGATGATGATGATGTCAGAGTGATGATGTCAGAGTGATGATGATGATGTCAGAGTGATGATGTCAGAGTGATGATGTCAGAGTGATGATGATGATGTCAGAGTGATGATGATGATGTCAGAGTGATGATGTCAGAGTGATGAGGATGATGATGTCAGAGTGATGATGTCAGAGTGATGAGGATGATGATGTCAGAGTGATGATGTCAGAGCACCTGAGTGTATCCTGCGTGTCAGCAGCTGCTGCAGTTCTCTCTGATACTCTGCGGCGCAGGAAGGAACCACCTGCTGCAGCTGAACCTCAGGTAACGT
>NC_139833.1:580441-582941 GCF_963691815.1 Echiichthys vipera
GCTCTCACCCTATTGGCTGCCCTCTCTCTCACACTCTCACCCTATTGGCTGCCCTCTCTCTCACGCTCTCACCCTATTGGCTGCCCTCTCTCTCTCACACTCTCACCCTATTGGCTGCCCTCTCTCTCACACTCTCACCCTATTGGCTGCCCTCTCTCTCACGCTCTCACCCTATTGGCTGCCCCCTCTCTCACACTCTCACCCTATTGGCTGCCCTCTCTCTCACGCTCTCATCCTATTGGCTGCCCCCTCTCTCACACTCTCACCCTATTGGCTGCCCCCTCTCTCACACTCTCACCCTATTGGCTGCCCTCTCTCTCACGCTCTCACCCTATTGGCTGCCCTCTCTCTCACGCTCTCACCCTATTGGCTGCCCCCTCTCTCACACTCTCACCCTATTGGCTGCCCCCTCTCTCACACTCTCACCCTATTGGCTGCCCTCTCTCTCACACTCTCACCCTATTGGCTGCCCTCTCTCTCACACTCTCACCCTATTGGCTGCCCTCTCTCTCACGCTCTCACCCTATTGGCTGCTCTCTCTCTCTCACTCTCACCCTATTGGCTGCCCTCTCTCTCACGCTCTCACCCTATTGGCTGCTCTCTCTCTCTCACTCTCACCCTATTGGCTGCCCTCTGGCCCTTGCGTGTCTTGGCCTGCAGCAGCATCTCCTGGTAGACGTCCGTCAGCTCCTCCTGCAGCTCGCTCAGCTGGGCGTTGGGGTTCCTCAGAGCCGCCGCCGTCACCCGCACCTCCCCTCTGTCCACCGCCTCGTTAATGGCAATCACAGCCGCATGGCCTGATGGGAAAAAGAGGGGCAGGGTCAGCACGTCCTCCGCTCCTCCATGGTGTGAGCTCACAGCCAATCAGCTCCTCTCTTTACCTGCAGCCTCGTCCACTGACAGCTCGTTGGCCAGAATCCCTCCGATCTTGTTGAACGCCGGCATCTGGATCCCGTATTTATCCAACTCTGACTTCATGTGGTTGATCTCCTCCTCTATACACACACACACACACACACACACACACACACACACACACACACACACACACACACACACACACACACACACACACACACACACACACACACACACACACACACACACACACACACACACACACACACACACACACACACACACACACACACACACACACACACACACACACACACACACACACACACACACACACACACACACACACACACACACACACACACACACACACACACACACAAACAGACACACACTTATAAACATCCGTCTGTCTCCAAAGAGACCCTGCCTGGCAGAAGTCCAGGTTTGCCACGGAGCCCGGCCGGGCCCCTCCCTCCTCTCCATCCAGTGGGTCCACCACTCACAGGAGGAGCCTCTGGGGTCGGGGCGCTGCTGCACGGGGGGCAGTGAGGGTGAGGGGCCTGGAGGGTCCAGACCCGGGCAGCAGAGGCTCTGGGGACGTGGAGCGTCTCCTCTCTGTGGGGGAAGGAGCCGGAGCTTGTGAGGGAGGTGGAGCTCCCAGTTAGATCTGGGGGGGCTCACCTCCACACACAGTCTGGATCTGGACCCGTGCTCCTGGATAGGGGCTGGACCCTGGTCTTCTCTGGAGGGGCCCAGGGTGTGAGGGGCCGGGCGGGTGTGGGGAGACTCTCAAACCCCCGGCTGAGCGCCGCGGTGTTGGAGTTCACCCCGGTGGACCAGAGGGTGGCCTCCTTACGCCTGCGGGTGGTGTGTGTGTGTGTGTGTGTGTGTGTGTGTGTGTGTGTGTGTCTGGATCAGAGGCTGGAGCTGCTGCCCCTGAGACCTGATCCAGGACCAGAGTCTGTCTCTCACCTGTGAACTTGACTTTTCCGTAGAGGTCTTGAATCTGTGGAGCCAGACCCAGTCTGTACAGGTACAGGCTGCAGACAGACAGACAGACAGGTTACAGACAGACAGACATGTTACAGACAGACAGGTGACAGACAGACATGTTACAGACAGACAGACAGGTTACAGACATGTTACAGACAGACAGACAGGTTACAGACATGTTACAGACAGACAGACAGGTGACAGACAGACAGGCTGCAGACAGACAGACAGACAGGTTACAGACAGACAGACAGGTTACAGACAGACAGACAGGTGACAGACAGACAGGCTGCAGACAGACAGACAGACAGGTTACAGACAGACAGGTTACAGACAGACAGACAGGTTACAGACAGACAGACAGGTTACAGACAGACAGGTTGTTGTCAGACAGACAGACAGGTTACAGACAGACAGACAGGTTGTTGTCAGACAGACAGACAGGTTACAGACAGACAGACAGGTTGTTGTCAGACAGACAGACAGGTTACAGACAGACAGACAGGTTACAGACAGACAGGTTACAGACAGACAGACAGGTTACAGACAGACAGACAGGTTACAGACAGACAGGTTGTTGTCAGTCAGACAGACAGACAGGTTGTCAGTCAGACAGACAGACAGGTTACAGACAGACAGACAGGTT
>NC_139833.1:587941-600441 GCF_963691815.1 Echiichthys vipera
CAACAACCAAAGATGAACACTAAACAACAACAACAACCAAAGATGAACACTAAACAACAACAACAACCAAAGATAAACACTAAACAACAACAACAACCAAAGATGAACACTTAACAACAACAACAACCAAAGATGAACACTAAACAACAACAACAACCAAAGATGAACACTAAACAACAACAACAACCAAAGATGAAAACTTAACAACAACAACAACCAAAGATAAACACTAAACAACAACAACAACCAAAGATGAACACTTAACAACAACAACAACCAAAGATAAACACTAAACAACAACAACAACCAAAGATAAACACTTAACAACAACAACAACCAAAGATGAACACTTAACAACAACAACAACCAAAGATGAACACTAAACAACAGCAACAACCAAAGATAAACACTTAACAACAACAACAACCAAAGATAAACACTAAACAACAACAACAACCAAAGATAAACACTTAACAACAACAACAACAACCAAAGATAAACACTTAACAACAACAACAACCAGAGATGAACACTTAACAACAACAACAACAACAACAACCAAAGACAGACGTGTTTATGTGTTTGTGTATTTCAGACTCACAGCGTCCAGATGAATCCGCCATGTTGTTTTTTTCCGTCCTGCTGCTGTATTAGTAAATGTCCCGGGGGGCTGTCGCGGTGTGTCCCGGGGTGCTGTCGCGGTGTGTCCCGGGGTGCTGTCGCGGTGTGTCCCGGGGTGCTGTCGCGGTCTGTCGCGGGGTGCTGTCGCGGTGTGTCCCGGGGTGCTGTCGCGGTGTGTCCCGGGGTACTGTCGCGGTGTGTCCCGGGGTGCTGTCGCGGTGTGTCCCGGGGGGCTGTCGCGGTGTGTCCCGGGGGGCTGTCGCGGTGTGTCCCGGGGTGCTGTCGCGGTGTGTCCCGGGGTGCTGTCGCGTTGTGTCCCGGGGTGCTGTCGCGGTGTGTCCCGGGGTGTAATAAAGCTTCTCTCCGGTGTAAGAGGCTCCGTCTCTCTTCGGTCCGGTCTCCGCTTCAAACTTCAAACCGCCCGAGCTTCTTCTTCCGGTCTGAAGTTTGAAAGCTCCCGCCGTCTCTGACCAGCTGCGCTCTGATTGGCCGAACGACCAGCCGCTCCTCCCATTGGCTGGAGCGTTGTCGCGGTGGATTGTGGTCTTTGTATTTCCCTGTCGTTCTAACAGAGTCCTACGGTGACTGTAGGTTTTTAAATAATCACTTATATTAAATATGAGACTTTACTTTGGATCTTTTATTGATTTAATCCTCTTTTAACGTTTTATTAGTTCCCTCTGTGACGTATCTTTGTTGCCATAGCAACGTGTCAACTACAGTCGGCAGGCATCAGTTTCTTCTTCTCTTGTTATTGATCTGAGGACATTAAACAGGTGAGCTACACTGCTGTCACTGGAGCTAATGCTAACAACAACAATAACAACAATAACAGGTGAGCTACACTGCTAACACTGGAGCTAATGCTAACAACAACAATAACATGTGAGCTACACTGCTATCACTGGAGCTAATACTAGCAACAACAATAACAACAATAACAGGTGAGCTACACTGCTGTCACTGGAGCTAATGCTAACAACAACAATAACAGGTGAGCTACACTGCTGTCACTGGAGCTAATGCTAACATCAACAATAACAGGTGAGTTACACTGCTACCACTGGAGCTAATGCTAACAACAACAATAACAGGTGAGCTACACTTCTGTCACTGGAGCTAATGCTTACAACAACAATAACAGGTGAGCTACACTGCTGTCACTGGAGCTAATGCTAACAACAACAATAACAGGTGAGCTACACTGCTGTCACTGGAGCTAATGCTAACAACAACAATAACAGGTGAGCTACACTGCTGTCACTGGAGCTAATGCTAACAACAACAATTACAACAATAACAGGTGAGCTACACTGCTAACACTGGAGCTAATGCTGACAACAACAATAACAGGTGAGCTACACTGCTGTCACTGGAGCTAATGCTAACAACAACAATAACAGGTGAGCTACACTGCTATCACTGGAGCTAATACTAGCAACAACAATAACAACAATAACAGGTGAGCTACACTGCTGTCACTGGAGCTAATGCTAACATCAACAATAACAGGTGAGTTACACTGCTACCACTGGAGCTAATGCTAACAACAACAATAACAGGTGAGTTACACTGCTATCACTGGATCTAATGCTAACAACAACAATAACAGGTGAGCTACACTGCTGTCACTGGAGCTAATGCTAACAACAACATCATTAACAGGTGAGCTACACTGCTGTCACTGGAGCTAATGCTAACAACAACAATAACAGGTGAGCTACACTGCTAACAGTGGAGCTAATGCTAACAACAACAATAACTTCATTATAATAATATACACTGCTATCACTGGAGCTAATGCTAACAACAAACAATAACTTCATTATAATAATCTATACTGCTATCACTGGAGCTAATGCTAACAACAACAATAACAGGTGAGCTACACTGCTATCACTGTAGCTAATGCTAACAACAACAACAATAACAGGTGAGCTACACTGCTATCACTGGAGCTAATGCTAACAACAACAATAACAGGTGAGCTACACTGATATCACTGGAGCTAATGCTAACAACAACAATAACAGGTGAGCTACACTGCTATCACTGTAGCTAATGCTAACAACAACAACAGTAACAGGTGAGCTACACTGATATCACTGGAGCTAATGCTAACAACAACAATAACAGGTGAGCTACACTGCTATCACTGTAGCTAATGCTAACAACAACAACAGTAACAGGTGAGCTACACTGATATCACTGGAGCTAATGCTAACAACAACAATAACAGGTGAGCTACACTGATATCACTGGAGCTAATGCTAACAACAACAATAACAGGTGAGCTACACTGATATCACTGGAGCTAATGCTAACAACAACAATAACAGGTGAGCTACAGTGCTATCTCTGGAGCTAATGCTAATGTGTGTGTGTGTGGACTAAGATAAAGGAGTTCAATGGCATTAGCCTTTATTATTATAATAATAAATAATATAATAATATGTGTGTCTGTGTGTGTCCAGGTCTTCCCCTCTGTCCTAGATGGCGTCTGATGCGTCTCCTCCAGGTGATGGCGAGGGTCAGGTGAGGAGGAGGAGGAGGAGGGAGACGAGGAGGAAGGAGAACGTGGAGGAGTTAACGTCCGCCGGTCACAGAGCGCTGCAGGAGGGACGGACGGAGGACGGACGGAGGACGCTCTGAGGCGCTTTAACAACGCACTGAAGGCCGCTGCACAGGTGAGAGCGCCGGGGTCAAAGGTCATCGACAGGTGAGCGGTTATTTCCCATGATGCTCTGCTCCTCTCAGCTGCAGGACTCCCGGGTCCTCCAGGCCTGTGCCTTTAACCTCGGGGCGGCCTACGTGGAGGCGGGTCAACCTCAGAAGGGGCTGGACTTCCTGCGTCGGTCTGAATCGGGTCCAAAGGCCGACCGGCTCCCGGACCTGCAGTTCAACCTGGCCCTGGCCCACAATGCACTTGGGCAGAGCCAGGAGGCCGCCGCCCACTTCCTGCAGGCCGCTCAGCTGTACAGGTCTCAGGGAGACGGACGCAGCGAGGGAGACGCCTGCGTGGAGATGAGCCGCTGCTACAGCAGGGCACAGGTCAGAACCAGAACCAGAACCATGACCAGAACCATGACCAGAACCAGGAGCAGGTGACAGCTCTGTGTGTGTGTGTGCGTGTGTGTGTGTGTGTGTGTGTGTGTGTGTGTGTGTGTGTGTGTGTGTGTGTGTGTGTGTGTGTGTGTGTGTGTGTGTGTGTGTGTGTGTGTGTGTGTGTGTGTGTGTGTGTGTAGGACGGGTCTCTGGCGGTCCAGGGCTTCCTGCGGGCTGCAGAAAGTTACAGAGTGGCGGCCATGTTGGGTTCTTCAGCCGACGCCCTCAAAGAGGCAGGAAGTCTCATGAGCCAATCAGATCAGTTCAGCCGCGATGACATCATCGGCGTGCTGACAGAATGTCTGAGTTTGACGGACAGCATCAGGGACCCGAGGATTCTGGGTAATCCCCTTGGTTAGCCCTCTTTAGACCCTGTCGGATCAGACTTGATTGACAGCTCACCTGTGTGCCTGCGTCTGTCCAGGTGAGCTGTACCTGTCAGTGGGCGTGTCCTTCTGCCGCCTCAGGTGTTTCACGGAGGCGGTGCCATGTTTCCGGCGTGCTCTGGAGCCCTCAGCCCAGCTGCCCCCCCTGCTGGCCACAGTGCTGCACAACCTGGGCGCTGCTCTCAACTCTGTGGGCCACTTCACACCTGCTGTGGGCTACCACCGCCTGGCTGCTGGACTCTACGGTGGGACACCTGTCACACACCTGTCCATCACCTGTCCATCACCTGTCACACACCTGTCCATCACCTGTCACACACCTGTCACACACCTGTCCTTCACCTGTCCTTCACCTGTCACACACCTGTCCTTCACCTGTCCATCACCTGTCCTTCACCTGTCCATCACCTGTCACACACCTGTCACACACCTGTCCTTCACCTGTCCTTCACCTGTCACACACCTGTCCTTCACCTGTCCATCACCTGTCCTTCACCTGTCCATCACCTGTCACACACATGTCACACACCTGTCCTTCACCTGTCCTTCACCTGTCACACACCTGTCCTTCACCTGTCCATCACCTGTCCTTCACCTGTCACACACCTGTCCTTCACCTGTCCATCACCTGTCCTTCACCTGTCCATCACCTGTCACACACATGTCACACACCTGTCCTTCACCTGTCCTTCACCTTTCACACACCTGTCCTTCACCCGTCACACACATGTCACATACCTGTCTATCACCTGTTACACACCTGTCACACACCTGTCTTTCACCTGTCCATTACCTGTTACACGCCTGTCACACACCTGTCACACACCTGTCACACACCTGTCACACACCTGTCCATCACCTGTCCATCACCTGTCACACACCTGTCACACACCTGCCCTTCACCTGTCACACACCTGTCCTTCACCCGTCACACACATGTCACATACCTGTCTATCACCTGTTACACACCTGTCACACACCTGTCGCACACCTGTCTTTCACCTGTCCATTACCTGTTACACGCCTGTCACACACCTGTCACACACCTGTCACACACCTGTCACACACCTGTCCATCACCTATCCATCACCTGTCACACACCTGTCACACACCTGTCCATCACCTGTCACACACCTGTCACACACCTGTCACACACCTGTCCTTCACCTGTCCATCACCTGTCACCTGTGTGTGTGTGCGTGCGTGCGTGTGTGCGTATGTCTGTGTGCGTGTGTGTGTGCAGGCTCTCTGGGTTGCCGTGGCGACCAGGCTCGGTGTTTCAGTAACCTGGCGTTCGCCTGCAGTCAGCTGGGCGAGGAAGAGGAGGCAGCAGAGAGCTTCATCCACGCGCTGCAGGGCTTCAGAGACACGGGTGACATCAATAACTGCCTTATGACACTACGTTATTACTGTTTATTCATGTGTATTTATGTTTATTACTGTTTATTCATGTTTATTTATGTTTATTCATGTTTATTTATGTTTATTCATGTTTATTTATGTTTATTCATGTGTGTGTCAGAGGAGCACGAGGCCCAGGTGCAGGTGTGTGAGGCGTTGGCAGAGTGTTACCTGAGGCAGAGGAAGCAGCAGAAAGCAGTGGCGCTCTACAAACAGGCTCTGACCGCGCTCTCTCACTGTCAGGTGACTTCAGCTTCAGCCAATCAGGTTACACGCCACCTCTGGCATCAGGCCGACCAATCACAGCTCCTCCTTTCACCTGCAGGACACGGCGGGGTCCGTCCGGGATCGACTGGTGGAGCGTCTCACTGCAGCTCTGCAGCAGAGTCTGAGGGTGACCAGCACACCTGAACACAGCACACCTGAACACAACACACCTGAACACAACACACCTGTGAACACAGCACACCTGAACACAACACACCTGTGAACACAACACACCTGAACACAACACACCTGAACACAACACACCTGAACACAACACACCTGAACACAACACACCTGTGAACACAACACACCTGTGAACACATCACACCTGAACACAACACACCTGAACACAACACACCTGAACACAACACACCTGTGAACACAACACACCTGAACACAACACACCTGAACACAACACACCTGAACACAACACACCTGAACACAACACACATGTGAACACAACACACCTGAACACAACACACCTTAACACAACACACCTGTGAACACAACACACCTGTGAACACAACACACCTGAACACAACACACTTGAACACAACACACCTGAACACAACACACCTGTGAACACAACACACCTGTGAACACAACACACTTGAACACAACACACCTGAACACAACACACCTGAACACAACACACCTGTGAACACAACACACCTGAACACATCACACCTGAACACAACACACCTGAACACAACACACCTGTGAACACAACACACCTGTGAACACAGCACACCTGAACACAACACACCTGTGAACACAACACACCTGAACACAACACACCTGAACACAACACACCTGAACGCAACACACCTGAACACAACACACCTGTGAACGCAACACACCTGAACACAACACACCTGAACACAACACACCTGAACACAACACACCTGTGAACACAACACACCTGTGAACACAACACACCTGAACACAACACACCTGAGCACAACACACCTGAACACAACACACCTGTGAACACAACACACCTGTGAACACAACACACCTGAACACAACACACCTGTGAACACAACACACCTTAACACAACACACCTGTGAACACAACACACCTGAACACATCATACCTGTCAACACAACACACCTGAACACAACACACCTGAACACAACACAACACACCTGTGAACACAACACACCTGAACACAACACACCTGAACACAACACACCTGAACACAACACACCCTAACCCAACACACCTGAACACAACACACCTGTGAACACAACACACGTGAACACAACACACCTGTGAACACAACACACCTGTGAACACAACACACCTGAACACAACACACCTGTGAACACAACACACCTGAACACAACACAACTGAACACAACACACCTGTGAACACAACACACCTGTGAACACAACACACCTGTGAACACAACACACCTGAACACAACACACCTGAACACAACGCACCTGAACACAACACACCTGTGAACACAACACACCTGAACACAACACACCTGAACACAACACACCTGAACACAACACACCTGAACACAACACACATGTGAACACAACACACCTGAACACAACACACCTGTGAACACAACACACCTGAACACATCACACCTGAACACAACACACCTGAACACAACACACCTGTGAACACAACACACCTGAACACAACACACCTGAACACAACACACCTGAACACAACACACCTGTGAACAACACACCTGAACACAACACACCTGAACACAACACACCTGAACACAACACACCTGTGAACAACACACCTGAACACAACACACCTGAACACAACACACCTGTGAACACAACACACCTGTGAACACAACACACCTGAGCACAACACACCTGAACACAACACACCTGAACACAACACACCTGAACACAACACACCTGTGAACACAACACACCTGTGAACACAACACACCTGAACACAACACACCTGAACACAATACACCTGAACACAACACACCTGAACACAACACACCTGAACACAACACACCTGTGTACACAACACACCTGAACACAACACACCTGTGAACACAACACACCTGAACACAACACACCTTAACACAACACACCTGTGAACACAACACACCTGAACACATCATACCTGTCAACACAACACACCTGAACACAACACACCTGAACACAACACAACACACCTGTGAACACAACACACCTGAACACAACACACCTGAACACAACACACCCTAACCCAACACACCTGAACACAACACACCCTAACCCAACACACCTGAACTCAACACACCTGAACACATCACACCTGAACACAACACACCTGAACACAACACACCCTAACCCAACACACCTGAACACAACACACCCTAACCCAACACACCTGAACACAACACACCCTAACCCAACACACCTGAACTCAACACACGTGAACACAACACACTTGAACACAACACACCTGAACACAACACACCTGAATACAACACACTTGAACACAACACACCTGAACACAACACACCTGAACACATCACACCTGAACACAACACACCTGAACACATCACACCTGAACCCAACACACCTGAACACATCACACCTGAACACAACACACCTGAACACAACACACCCTAACCCAACACACCTGAACACAACACACCTGAGCACAACACACCTGAACACAACACACCTGAACACAACACACCTGAACACAACACACTTGAACACAACACACCTGAACACAACACACCTGAACACAACACACTTGAACACAACACACCTGAACACAACACACCTGAACACAACACACCTGAACACAACACACTTGAACACAACACACCTGAACACAACACACCTGAACACAACACACCTGAACACATCACACCTGAACACATCACACCTGAACACAACACACCTGAACACAACACACCTGAACACAACACACCTGAACACAACACACCCTAACCCAACACACCTGAACACAACACACCTGAACACATCACACCTGAACACAACACACCTGAACACATCACACCTGAACACAACACACCTGAACACATCACACCTGAACACATCACACCTGAACACAACACACCTGAACACATCACACCTGAACACATCACACCTGAACACATCACACCTGAACACAACACACCTGAACACAACACACCTGAACACAACACACCTGTGAACACAAACCCACTCTCTTCTTTCACATTCAGAGGCCACGCCCACTCAGCCCACCTGGTGGACAGCAGATCAGGTAACAGCCAATCAGCTCTCAGCGTCACTGTGCGAGAAACATCATTAACTGCCGTCCTTCATCACAGGAGGAGTGATGACATCACACAGGGTCCAGACAGAGCGTCCAATCAGCAGCCAGAGGATCATCAGAGGGGGGCGGGGCCAGGTGAGTGTCACCTGGTCCAGGTAGAAACTGTCAAAAACACTAAAGGTGCTAACAGTCAGTGTGTGAACAGGGTCACAGCAGGAAGCAGCAGAGGATTGTGGGTCAGGAGGGGGCGGAGCCACCGAGGGACCTGGACCACACAGGTAACACACACCTGTCAATCATATTCCTATATTAGAGGACACTTTAACACACGTTTATGCTCCTAGAGGACACTTTAACACACGTTTATGCTCCTAGAGGACACTTTAACACGTTTATGCTCCTAGAGGACACTTTAGCACACGTTTATGCTCCTAGAGGACACTTTAGCACACGTTTATGCTCCTAGAGGACACTTTAACACACGTTTATGCTCCTAGAGGACACTTTAACACACGTTTATGCTCCTAGAGGACACTTTAACACACGTTTATGCTCCTAGAGGACACTTTAGCACACGTTTATGCTCCTAGAGGACACTTTAACACACGTTTATGCTCCTAGAGGACACTTTAGCACACGTTTATGCTCCTAGAGGACACTTTAACACACGTTTATGCTCCTAGAGGACACTTTAACACACGTTTATGCTCCTAGAGGACACTTTAACACACGTTTATGCTCCTAGAGGACACTTTAACACACGTTTATGCTCCTAGAGGACACTTTAACACACGTTTATGCTCCTAGAGGACACTTTAACACACGTTTATGCTCCTAGAGGACACTTTAACACACGTTTATGCTCCTAGAGGACACTTTAGCACACGTTTATGCTCCTAGAGGACACTTTAACACACGTTTATGCTCCTAGAGGACACTTTAATACACCTTTATGCTCCTAGAGGACACTTTAACACACGTTTATGCTCCTAGAGGACACTTTAATACACCTTTATGCTCCTAGAGGACACTTTAATACACGTTTATGCTCCTAGAGGACACTTTAATACACGTTTATGCTCCTAGAGGACACTTAAGCACACGTTTATGCTCCTAGAGGACACTTTAGCACACGTTTATGCTCCTAGAGGACACTTTAATACACGTTTATGCTCCTAGAGGACACTTTAGCACATTTTTATGCTCCTAGAGGACACTTTAGCACACGTTTATGCTCCTAGAGGACACTTTAGCACACGTTTATGCTCCTAGAGGACACTTTAACACATTTTTATGCTCCTAGAGGACACTTTAGCACACGTTTATGCTCCTAGAGGACACTTTAGCACACGTTTATGCTCCTAGAGGACACTTTAACACACGTTTATGCTCCTAGAGGATACTTTAACACACGTTTATGCTCCTAGAGGACACTTTAACACACGTCTATGCTCCTAGAGGAGACTTTAACACACGTTTATGCTCCTAGAGGACACTTTAACACACGTTTATGCTCCTAGAGGACACTTTAACACACGTTTATGCTCCTAGAGGACACTTTAGCACACGTTTATGCCCCTAGAGGACACTTTAACACACGTTTATGCTCCTAGAGGACACTTTAGCACACGTTTATGCTCCTAGAGGACACTTTAGCACACGTTTATGCTCCTAGAGGACACTTTAACACACCTTTATGCTCCTAGAGGACACTTTAATACACGTTTATGCTCCTAGAGGACACTTTAATACACGTTTATGCTCCTAGAGGACACTTTAGCACACGTTTATGCTCCTAGAGGACACTTTAATACACGTTTATGCTCCTAGAGGACACTTTAGCACATTTTTATGCTCCTAGAGGACACTTTAGCACACGTTTATGCTCCTAGAGGACACTTTAACACACGTTTATGCTCCTAGAGGATACTTTAACACACGTTTATGCTCCTAGAGGACACTTTAGCACACGTTTATGTTCCTAGAGGACACTTTAACACACGTTTATGCTCCTAGAGGATACTTTAACACACGTTTATGCTCCTAGAGGACACTTTAACACACGTTTATGCTCCTAGAGGACACTTTAGCACACGTTTATGCCCCTAGAGGACACTTTAACACACGTTTATGCTCCTAGAGGACACTTTAGCACACGTTTATGCTCCTAGAGGACACTTTAGCACACGTTTATGCTCCTAGAGGACACTTTAACACACGTTTACGCTCCTAGAGGACACTTTAACACACAATGTCCCCATTAGAGTGGTACGCGTCCATTCTTGTATCCAGTCCATGGACCGGACCCTCAGGGACCTCAGAGGGGCCCAGACCCAGAGGTTGAGCACCTGTTTGTGTTGTTGATTACAGTTTGGACCAATCAGAGCAGCTGTGGTTGGACGGAGAGGCCCCGCCCACCCACAGGTAAATGAACTCAGATTCAAAAGAAGGAGCAGCTGAAACCTGATTGGTGGTTGTTGATTTTCAGTGAGACGTCATTGGTCCCTGCAGCCGAGGCCCCGCCCCCTGCCGCCGAGGCCCCGCCCCCTGCCGCGGCCCCCTGGAGGTCCCGGTTCTGTTCGCTGATGTAGACTTTTTCCTGGATGCTGATTGGATCAGAGGCGCCTCAGGGGTCTGGAGTGGTTTCCATGGAAACGCTGCTTGGTTGATCAGTGACACGTCAGTCGCTACGGTAACCAGGGGTTCACAGCTGAAGGACGATAAAGACAAATTGTTATTAAAATTAATACAATAAAGAGAGGATCAGCTGTTTCTGTCTGCACACACACACACACACACACACACACACACACACACACACACACACACACAGAAACACACACACACACTCACACACACACACAGAAACACACAGAGACACACACACATGGACACACACACACACACACAGAAACACACACACACACACACACAGACACACTCACACACACAGACACACACACACACTCACACACAGAGACACACACACACACACACACACACACACACACAGAGAAACACACACACACAGAAACACACACACAGAAACACACAGAGACACACACATACACAGAGACACACACACACGGACACACACACACACACACAGAGACACACACACACACACACACACACACACACAGAAACACACACACACTGAAACACACAGAGACACACACATACACAGAGACACACACACACACAGAAACACACACACACAGAAACACACACACAGAAACACACAGAGACACACACACACGGACACACACACACACACACAGAGACACACACACACATTCACAGAAACACATACACACACACACAGAGACACACACACACACACACATTCACAGACACAGACACACACAACCACACTCCTCCACGGGGGAAAGGACAAAGAACGCCCCCTTCACTGAGGCTCCGAAGCAGCTGCAGGATTGGCTAACTCCATTTCACCCAGTGCCAGCCT
>NC_139833.1:605441-607941 GCF_963691815.1 Echiichthys vipera
TAAAGTCTCCTCTAGGAGCATAAACGTGTGTTAAAGTGTCCTCTAGGAGCATAAACGTGTGTTAAAGTGTCCTCTAGGAGCCTAAACGTGTGTTAAAGTGTCCTCTAGGAGCATAAACGTGTGCTAAAGTGTCCTCTAGGAGCATAAACGTGTGTTAAAGTGTCCTCTAGGAGCATAAACGTGTGCTAAAGTGTCCTCTAGGAGCATAAACGTGTGTTAAAGTGTCCTCTAGGAGCATAAACGTGTGCTAAAGTGTCCTCTAGGAGCATAAACGTGTGTTAAAGTGTCCTCTAGGAGCATAAACGTGTGTTAAAGTGTCCTCTAGGAGCCTAAACGTGTGTTAAAGTGTCCTCTAGGAGCATAAACGTGTGCTAAAGTGTCCTCTAGGAGCATAAACGTGTGTTAAAGTGTCCTCTAGGAGCATAAACGTGTGCTAAAGTGTCCTCTAGGAGCCTAAACGTGTGTTAAAGTGTCCTCTAGGAGCCTAAACGTGTGTTAAAGTGTCCTCTAGGAGCATAAACGTGTGCTAAAGTGTCCTCTAGGAGCATAAACGTGTGTTAAAGTGTCCTCTAGGAGCATAAACGTGTGCTAAAGTGTCCTCTAGGAGCATAAACGTGTGTTAAAGTGTCCTCTAGGAGCATAAACGTGTGTTAAAGTGTCCTCTAAGAGCGTAAACGTGTGTTAAAGTGTCCTCTAGGAGCATAAACGTGTGTTAAAGTGTCCTCTAGGAGCATAAACGTGTGCTAAAGTGTCCTCTAGGAGCATTAACGTGTGCTAAAGTGTCCTCTAGGAGCCTAAACGTGTGCTAAAGTGTCCTCTAGGAGCATAAACGTGTGTTAAAGTGTCCTCTAGGAGCATAAACGTGTGTTAAAGTGTCCTCTAGGAGCGTAAACGTGTGTTAAAGTGTCCTCTAGGAGCATAAACGTGTGTTAAAGTGTCCTCTAGGAGCATAAACGTGTGCTAAAGTGTCCTCTAGGAGCATAAACGTGTGTTAAAGTGTCCTCTAGGAGCATAAACGTGTGTTAAAGTGACCTCTAGGAGCATAAACGTGTGCTAAAGTGTCCTCTAGGAGCATAAACGTGTGTTAAAGTGTCCTATCGGAGCATAAACGTGTGTTAAAGTGTCCTCTAGGAGCATAAACGTGTGCTAAAGTGTCCTCTAGGAGCATAAACGTGTGCTAAAGTGTCCTCTAGGAGCATAAACGTGTGTTAAAGTGTCCTCTAGGAGCCTACACATGTGTTAAAGTGTCCTCTAGGAGCATAAAAGTGTATTAAAGTGAACTCTAGGAGCATATTAGTGTTAAAGTGTCCTCTAGGAGCATAAACGTGTGTTAAAGTGTCCTCTAGGAGCATAAACGTGTGCTAAAGTGTCCTCTAGGAGCATAAACGTGTGTTAAAGTGTCCTCTAGGAGCATAAACGTGTGCTAAAGTGTCCTCTAGGAGCATAAACGTGTGTTAAAGTGTCCTCTAGGAGCATAAACGTGTGCTAAAGTGTCCTCTAGGAGCCTAAACATGTGTTAAAGTGTCCTCTTGGAGCATAAACGTGTGTTAAAGTGAACTCTAGGGGCATATTAGTGTTAAAGTGTCCTCTAGGAGCATAAACGTGTGCTAAAGTGTCCTCTAGGAGCATAAACGTGTGTTAAAGTGTCCTCTAGGGGCATAAACGTGTGTTAAAGTGTCCTCTAGGAGCATAAACGTGTGTTAAAGTGTCCTCTAGGAGCATAAACGTGTGTTAAAGTGTCCTCTAGGAGCCTAAACGTGTGTTAAAGTGTCCTCTAGGAGCATAAACGTGTGCTAAAGTGTCCTCTAGGAGCATAAACGTGTGTTAAAGTGTCCTCTAGGAGCATAAACGTGTGTTAAAGTGACCTCTAGGAGCATAAACGTGTGTTAAAGTGTCCTCTAGGAGCATAAACGTGTGTTAAAGTGTCCTCTAGGAGCATAAACGTGTGCTAAAGTGTCCTCTAGGAGCATAAATGTGTGTTAAAGTGTCCTCTAGGAGCATAAACGTGTGTTAAAGTGTCCTCTAGGAGCATAAACGTGTGTTAAAGTGACCTCTAGGAGCATAAACGTGTGCTAAAGTGTCCTCTAGGAGCATAAACGTGTGCTAAAGTGTCCTCTAGGAGCATAAACGTGTGTTAAAGTTTCCTCTCGGAGCATAAACGTGTGCTAAAGTGTCCTCTAGGAGCATAAACGTGTGCTAAAGTGTCCTCTAGGAGCATAAACGTCTGTTAAAGTGTCCTCTAGGAGCCTAAACATGTGTTAAAGTGTCCTCTAGGAGCATAAAAGTGTGTTAAAGTGAACTCTAGGAGCATAAACGTGTGTTAAAGTGTCCTCTAGGAGCATAAACGTGTGTTAAAGTGTCCTCTAGGAGCAAAAACGTGTGCTAAAGTGTCCTCTAGGAGCATAAACGTGTGCTAAAGTGTCCTCTAGGAGCCTAAACGTGTGTTAAAGTGAACTCTAGGAGCATATTAGTGTTAAAGTGTCCTCTAGGAGCATAAACG
>NC_139833.1:612941-620441 GCF_963691815.1 Echiichthys vipera
ATCATCAGAGATTCACTTCCTGTTAACTCACCTGGCTGCGGCGCCGTGACATCACAGGTGGGCGTGGCCACATTATTATTTATTGGTGTGAATGAAATGGTCCACCGGTGACAGGAAGTCCACCTGTGAGCCTCCAGGTGACAGGAAGTCCAACAGTGAGCCTTCAGGAGACAGGAAGTCCACCGGTGAGACCTCCAGGTGACAGGAAGTCCACCGGTGAGCCTCCAGGTGACAGGAAGTCCACCGGTGAGCCTCCAGGTGACAGGAAGTCCACCGGTGAGCCTTCAGGAGACAGGAAGTCCACCTGTGAGCCTCCAGGTGACAGGAAGTCCACCGGTGAGCCTCCAGGAGACAGGAAGTCCACCTGTGAGCCTCCAGGTGACAGGAAGTCCACCGGTGAGCCTCCAGGAGACAGGAAGTCCACCTGTGAGCCTCCAGGAGACAGGAAGTCCACGGGTGAGCCTCCAGGAGACAGGAAGTCCACCTGTGAGCCTCCAGGTGACAGGAAGTCCACCGGTGAGCCTCCAGGAGACAGGAAGTCCACCTGTGAGCCTCCAGGAGACAGGAAGTCCACCTGTGAGCCTCCAGGTGACAGGAAGTCCACCTGTGAGCCTCCAGGTGACAGGAAGTCCACCGGTGAGAGCTCCAGGAGACAGGAAGTCCACCTGTGAGCCTCCAGGAGACAGGAAGTCCACCGGTGGAGCCTCCAGGTGACAGGAAGTCTGCCGGTGAGCCTCCAGGTGACAGGAAGTCCATCGGTGGAGCCTCCAGGTGACAGGAAGTCCACCTGTGAGCCTCCAGGTGACAGGAAGTCCACCGGTGAGACCTCCAGGTGACAGGAAGTCCACCGGTGAGACCTCCAGGTGACAGGAAGTCCGCCGGTGAGCCTCCAGGTGACAGGAAGTCCACCGGTGAGCCTCCAGGTGACAGGAAGTCCAGGTTCTTTCTAAAAACGTCCCTCACAGACGTGGCGCTGAACGTGCTCCAGGGCGGCGTGTCTCTCCTGGTCACAGGCTGAAGCCCTCAGAGCTACGGGCTCGCCGTCACACACACGTCACACGCCATCACACACACGTCACATACGCCGAACAGAGCAGGATTCTCTGACGTCCAGGTGCCAGTGAATGCAGCAGAGGGCGTTCCCTCAGTGAGACTTTGATCACAGTATAAACATAAATATATTTCTCTATAAACAGAGTTTCAGTGATGTGACGTCATTATTAGTAAATGTGTAAAGAAGATAACGGTGTAATCTGCTGAGTGTGCATGTGTTCATATATATTCATATATTCTATATTTATAGAAATGAAGCACAGATGTGACGTAAAACCAGCATTAGTGAATAAAAACGACACAAAAATAAAAACTGTCAAAGAGCTGAAGTCTCATGTGTTCAGGTCCTCGTTCGCCTCAAAGCAGCTTCAGTCCAAAGACACTGGACCTGGTTCTTTGTCAGGAAGATGTTTCACCTTCAGTTCATGTGCACAACTGACCAGGACCAGGACCAGGACCAGGACCAGGACCAGGACCAGGACCAGTGGTTGGTGGAAGTAGGTCTGGACTTGGTTAGTGCTCTATTGAGTGTGAACCACAGTGGTTGGAGTCACAGGAGGACGTTTGTGAACAGTTGTTCTTTGAGGTTAGATGAAGGGATGAAAGGGCAGCATGGTAAACTGGAGAGAAGTGGAGTCTCAGACCTCCTCCTCTGGTTAACCATGGTCCAGTCCCAGCCTGGTCCTGGTGTCTCAGACCTCCTCCTCTGGTTAGCCATGGTCCAGTCCCAGCCTGGTCCTGGTCCTGGTGTCTCAGACCTCCTCCTCTGGTTAGCCATGGTCCAGTCCCAGCCTGGTCCTGGTCCTGGTGTCTCAGACCTCCTCCTCTGGTTAGCCATGGTCCAGTCCCAGCCTGGTCCTGGTCCTGGTGCCTCAGACCTCCTCCTCTGGTTAACCATGGTCCAGTCCCAGCCTGGTCCTGGTCCTGGTGCCTCAGACCTCCTCCTCTGGTTAGCCATGGTCCAGTCCCAGCCTGGTCCTGGTCCTGGTGTCTCAGACCTCCTCCTCTGGTTAGCCATGGTCCAGTCCCAGCCTGGTCCTGGTCCTGGTCCTGGTGTCTCAGACCTCCTCCTCTGGTTAGCCATGGTCCAGTCCCAGCCTGGTCCTGGTCCTGGTGTCTCAGACCTCCTCCTCTGGTTAGCCATGGTCCAGTCCCAGCCTGGTCCTGGTCCTGGTGTCTCAGACCTCCTCCTCTGGTTAGCCATGGTCCAGTCCCAGCCTGGTCCTGGTCCTGGTGTCTCAGACCTCCTCCTCTGGTTAGCCATGGTCCAGTCCCAGCCTGGTCCTGGTCCTGGTGTCTCAGACCTCCTCCTCTGGTTAACTATGGTTTCTCTACTTTTACATAGATGCTTCTTTTATGCCTCCTGTGACTCCCATGACGGTCGTTTAGACTCAATAGAGCACTAACCAAGTCCAGACCTACATCCACCAACGACTGGACCAGGACCAGGATCAGGCTGGGACTGGACCAGCACTAACCAAGTCCAGACCTACTTCCACCAGCGACTGTCACTCTAACGACGGAGCACAAAGGGTTCCAGTGACATCATCGACCTGTGAGAGGTTAAAGACCTGGATCTCACACCAGAGAGTTGGACCAGTCCCAGCCTGGTCCTGGACCAGTCCCAGCCTGGTCCTGGACCAGTCCCAGCCTGGTCCTGGTCTGGTCCTGGTCCTGGTCCAGGTCCAGTTGCTTTGGACTGAACCTGCTTTGAGATTTTTTTCATCGTCTTCATCTGAAGTTTTCAGACGTTTGGTTTGAATCTTTAACAACGAACGATGATGAAGACGAAGATGATGAAGACGACGATGAAGACGATGAAGATGATGAAGACGAAGATGATGAAGACGAAGATGATGATGATGATGAAGATGATCATCAAGCATAAATAAAGAGAGAGCAGTCGTGCGGCTTAAGTCTTTAATAACAAACTCGTGACAGATGATGATGAAGAGGATGAAGATGAAGACGAAGAGGATGAAGACGATGAAGACGATGAAGATGATGAAGTTGATGAAGACGATGAAGATGATGAAGTTGATGAAGATGATGAAGACTATGAAGATGATGAAGTTGATGAAGATGATGAAGACTATGAAGATGATGAAGACTATGAAGATGATGAAGACGATGAAGATGATGAAGACGATGAAGATGATGAAGACGATGAAGATGATGAAGACTATGAAGATGATGAAGACTATGAAGATGATGAAGACGATGAAGATGATGAAGACTATGAAGATGATGAAGACGATGAAGATGATGAAGACGATGAAGAAGACTATGAAGATGATGAAGACGATGAAGATGATGAAGACGATGAAGAAGATGAAGATGATGAAGTTGATGAAGATGATGAAGACGATGAAGATGATGAAGATGATGAAGTTGATGAAGATGATGAAGACGATGAAGAAGATGAAGATGATGAAGTTGATGAAGATGATGAAGACTATGAAGATGATGAAGATGATGAAGTTGATGAAGACCATGAAGATGATGAAGTTGATGAAGATGATGAAGACTATGAAGATGATGAAGACGATGAAGATGATGAAGACTATGAAGATGATGAAGTTGATGAAGATGATGAAGACGATGAAGATGATGAAGTTGATGAAGATGATGAAGACTATGAAGATGATGAAGATGATGAAGACGATGAAGATGATGAAGACTATGAAGATGATGAAGACGATGAAGAAGACTATGAAGATGATGAAGATGATGAAGACAATGATGAAGACGACGATGATGAAGAGGAGGATGAAGATCAAACGTAGATAAAGAAAGCAGCAGTCGAGCGTTTTAAATCTTTAATAACGAACTCGTGACAGAAGACGATGGTGATGATGATGATGAAGACGAAGATGACGATGAAGACGATGATGAAGATGATGAAGACGATGATGAAGCATAAAGAAAGAAGCACTCGAGCGTTTTCTAGTTCTAGACTTTATTTGGTTTCTGTTGTCGAGCGTCGGAGGAACAAACGCTCCTTTAAAGCTTCCCACGCTTTTATTTTGAAAACCACAAAGAAAAATATTAAAGCTTCACTTTTCTCATCGGCTCCAGCGTCAGCGTCGCCACGGCAACCACCACGACCACGACAACCACCACGACCACGTTCTACAGCGTCGCCACAGCAACCACGCAGGGTTTACACACGGGGCGTGACATCACAGATATGGCTTATTATTATTATTGTTGTGTGTTTTGTGTTGTTGTTGTTGTCGTTGTTGTTGTTGTTGTTGTTGTTGTTGTTGTGGCTCGGTGGTTCGGTGGCTCGGTGGTTCGGTGGCTCGACCTTCAGCTGAAACACGACGTTTCTTAAATCCTACAAACATTTTTACGTCGTTTCTAAAACAAAAGACTAAAAAAGGTAAAAAGGTAAAAATGCTAACATCATTAAAGTTCAACGCTCTTCTTCTCTGGTTTTTATTTGGGCAGAAAAAGAACAGCCGACATTATTTTATATTTTAGAAACACCGCGACCTTTGGTGACCTCTGACCTCTGACCTCTGACCTCTGACCCCAGGTCACCTGCAGGACATGAGACTGGACGGGACTCAATGTGACTCAACTCAAAACAGACGGAATTAGAATCAACGACAAGTTTGAACGTTAAAGAAAGTTTTTGTCTCAGGACGTCAGCGGATCACAGGGCTGTTACCGTCCTCTGGGTCTAGATCTCTACAGGTCTCAGGGTCTAGATCTCTACAGGTCTAAGGGTCTAGATCTCTACAGGTCTCAGGGTCTAGATCTCTACAGGTCTCAGGGTCTAGATCTCTACAGGTCTCAGGGTCTAGATCTCTACAGGTCTCAGGGTCTAGATCTCTACAGGTCTCAGGGTCCAGATCTCTACAGGTCTCAGGGTCCAGATCTCTACAGGTCTCAGGGTCTAGATCTCTACAGGTCTCAGGGTCCAGATCTCTACAGGTCTCAGGGTCTAGATCTCTACAGGTCTCAGGGTCTAGATCTCTACAGGTCTCAGGGTCCAGATCTCTACAGGTCTCAGGGTCTAGATCTCTACAGGTCTCAGGGTCTAGATCTCTACAGGTCTCAGGGTCTAGATCTCTACAGGTCTCAGGGTCCAGATCTCTACAGGTCTCAGGGTCCAGATCTCTACAGGTCTCAGGGTCCAGATCTCTACAGGTCTCAGGGTCCAGATCTCTACAGGTCTCAGGGTCTAGATCTCTACAGGTCTCAGGGTCTAGATCTCTACAGGTCTCAGGGTCTAGATCTCTACAGGTCTCAGGGTCCAGATCTCTACAGGTCTCAGGGTCCAGATCTCTACAGGTCTAAGGGTCTAGATCTCTGAGGTCTCAGGGTCTCAGGGTCTCAGGGTCTGGAGGTCTCAGGGTCTGGAGGTCTCAGGGTCTCTGGGTCTCTGGAGGTTTTGGTCGAAGTGTTTCTCTTTTTTCTTTTTTGGCTGTTTTGTTTAAAAACTGTTAAAATTTATGAAAATATAAAAATTCACTTCTGAAGAATAAAACGTTTCCTTTGGGTTCGTTTGTTCGTCGACTCTGAAACAGGAAGTCGAGTGACTCTGGAACAGGAAGTCGAGTGACTCTGAAACAGGAAGTCGAGTGACTCTGGAACAGGAAGTCGAGTGACTCTGAAACAGGAAGTCGCGTGGAAACGTCAGGAAACACGTTTCTCATCTTTGGAGTCGTTCAGCTGCGTCTCTCGAATATTTGGAAGTTTGAAACTACGGAAACATTTTCACACGCTAAGAAAAAGAAAACATTAAACTTTCATTAAAACTCGTCTCCATGACGACCAGGATCGACACTTCCTGTGCTCCACAAACGTGTCCAGTGAGCTTCAGGACCCGGCAGACCTGGATCAGGGTTCTGGACTTTTAGGGTTCTAGAAAACTCTACAACAGGTTACTCAGAGGTCGAAGCAGATCTGGGGACTGACGCTCAGATCTGGATCAGGTTTCCGGGCTGTTGAAGGTCATGGACTATGGTCCCGTACGGACCTGGGGCCGGTCCTGCACCTCAGGAGGTTCGATCCTTGTGAAGTTATTGAGTCTTTTGAAACTAAGATCAAAAACTGGTTCATGAGCTGATGTTGGATCTAAAACCTGAATCAGGTTTTTGGGCCCTGGAAGCAGCACTGGAGGAAGTTCTGGTTCTGGAGGCGGACAGGAAGTGACCGTCAAATTAAGAGCACAAACATAACAAACATAGCTTCTGTTTCCTCCGTCAGCGACGGGCCGACCGTCGAAGGAGGGTTCGAACAAGTGACATTCAGAGTTCAAAGGGTTTTTGGGTGAAGGCGGGGGACAGGACTTCGGGACTTCGGCATCAGGTCCAGGACTTCAGCATCAGGTTTAGGACTTCAGCATCAGGTCTAGGACTTCAGCATCAGGTCTAGGACTTCAGCATCAGGTTTAGGACTACAGCATCAGGTTTAGGACTACAGCTTGGGGTTCAGGACTTCGGCATCAGGTCTAGGACTTCAGCATTGGTACAAAAAGGTATAAACATGGCCCCGGGGGAGGCTTTTGGTTTTGAGGTAGGCTAGCTTGACCAGCAGCAGGAGGCTAACGGGCGCCTGTAGCTGAGGCGTTTGGCGTTGAGCCCGAGGTAGATCTCTTTGGAGGTAAAGAGTTTGGTGGGGGAGGGGGTGGGGGAGGGTGTGGGGGGGGGCGGGGGACCAGCCAGCAGTCGCCTTCCTCGACATCCTGAGCTGAGGCGAACTCGGTGAGACAAACAAACACTAAAAGGTTAAAGCAGCGAGGAGGCGAGTCCTCTGCAGTCACCGGCCGACCAGAGGAATAAAAATCGCTTTGGCTCTGGGCCCCAGAGGACCGACGGGCGCCACCCGCGTCCCCTGAGGACCCGTCTCTGGTCAGACCCGTGGAAGGCCTCATCGTCGGCACCAATGGTGACAAACTCAAAATGACCCCAAACTGAAGACAAAAGGTTTTGGTTTCAACAGGAAACATCCAGGACGCCACGATGACGGTGACGTCAGCGCCTGATACCACACGGGAACCACAGGGGGACCACACAGGAACCACAGGGGGACCACACAGGAACCACACAGGGACCACACAGGAACCACACGGGGACCACACGGGAACCACAGGGGGACCACACAGGAACCACAGGGGGACCACACAGGAACCAGCCGGAGCAACGTGAGCTATGGACACATGTTTGTTTTTAAAGGTGGGTCAGACTTTGGTCCCTCTGGGGGGTCAGACTCTGGTCCCTCTGGGGGTCAGACTCTGGTCCCTCTGGGGGTCAGACTCTGGTCCCTCTGGGGGTCAGACTTTGGTCCCTCTGGGGGGTCAGACTCTGGTCCCTCTGGGGGGTCAGACTCTGGTCCCTCTGGGGGGTCAGACTCTGGTCCCTCTGGGGGTCAGACTCTGGTCCCTCTGGGGGTCAGACTTTGGTCCCTCTGGGGGGTCAGACTTTGGTCCCTCTG
>NC_139833.1:627941-630441 GCF_963691815.1 Echiichthys vipera
GTATGATAGTATTTAAGGTGGACTGTATGACAGTGTTTAAGGTGGACTGTATGACAGTGTTTAAGGTGGACTGTATGAGAGTATTTAAGGTGGACTGTATGACAGTGTTTAAGGTGGACTGTATGACAGTGTTTAAGGTGGATGTATGACAGTGTTTAAGGTGGACTGTATGACAGTGTTTAAGGTGGACTGTATGACAGTGTTTAAGGTGGATGTATGACAGTGTTTAAGGTGGACTGTATGACAGTGTTTAAGGTGGACTGTATGACAGTATTTAAGGTGGACTGTATGACAGTGTTTAAGGTGGACTGTTTGAGAGTATTTAAGGTGGACTGTATGAGAGTATTTAAGGTGGACTGTATGACAGTGTTTAAGGTGGATGTATGACAGTGTTTAAGGAGGACTGTATGACAGTGTTTAAGGTGGACTGTATGACAGTGTTTAAGGTGGACTGTATGAGAGTATTTAAGGTGGACTGTATGAGAGTATTTAAGGTGGACTGTATGACAGTGTTTAAGGTGGACTGTATGACAGTGTTTAAGGTGGACTGTATGGCAGTATTTAAGGTGGACTGTATGAGAGTATTTAAGGTGGACTGTATGACAGTGTTTAAGGTGGACTGTATGACAGTGTTTAAGGTGGACTGTATGACAGTGTTTAAGGTGGACTGTATGAGAGTATTTAAGGTGGACTGTATGGCAGTATTTAAGGTGGACTGTATTAGTGTTTAAGGTGGACTCACCGCCCCCCTGGGTGGTGGCAGTGATGGTGTCGGACTGCTGGCTCCCCCCCAGGGCGGAGTAGGCCTTCAGGTAGATGGAGTAGGTGGTGGCAGATTCCAGGTTGTTGAAGTCGTGACTGAAGGTCGTTTTACTGACGGCCTCCTGCAGCTCTGCGCTGTCCGGCTCTGAGGGGGTCAGAGGTCAGAGGTCAGATGACAGAGGACAGAGGTCAGGGGTCAGAGGACAGAGGACAGAGGACAGAGGTCAGAGGACAGAGGGAAGAGGGAAGAGGTCAGAGGTCAGAGGTCGGAGAACAGAGGTCAGGGTCAGAGGGAAGAGGACAGAGGTCAGAGTTCAGAGGAGAGAGGGAAGAGGAGAGAGGGAAGAGGTCAGAGGTCAGAGGTCAGGGGTCAGAGGTCGGAGAACAGAGGTCAGGGTCAGAGGGAAGAGGACAGAGGTCAGAGTTCAGAGGAGAGAGGGAAGAGGAGAGAGGGAAGAGGTCAGAGGTCAGAGGTCAGGGGTCAGAGGACAGAGGTCAGAGTTCAGAGGGAAGAGGACAGAGACAGCGGACGCTCGTGTGACAGAGACGTGTTGCACCCTCACCTCCCAGGCGTCGGATGTGCAGCACGTAGCCGATGATCTGCTGGCCGGCGTGCTCCGTGGGCTGGTCCCAGGTCAGCTGCAGGCCGCTGGAGCTGAGGGGCGTGGCCCTGAGGCCGGCGGGGGCCTCGGGCAGCTCGGGCCCCTGGCTGATGGCGAGGCGGGCGCTGGCCTGGTTGGTGCCGGCGCTGTTCTCTGCGATGCACTGATAGATGGCCTCGTCCTCCGGGGTGATCCTGGTGACGGCCAGAGTCCTGCAGGGCGGCACCACCGGTTCAAACGGGTCTCATACCGGTCCATACTGGTCTATACTGGTCTACACTGGTCTATACTGGTCTATACTGGTCTATACTGGTCTATACAGGTCTAGACTGGTCTACACTGGTCTACACTGGTCTATACTGGTCTATACTGGTCTATACTGGTCTATACAGGTCTAGACTGGTCTACACTGGTCTACACTGGTCTATACTGGTCTACACTGGTCTATACTGGTCTATACTGGTCTATACTGGTCTATACAGGTCTAGACTGGTCTACACTGGTCTACACTGGTCTATACTGGTCTACACTGGTCTACACTGGTTCATACTGGTCTATACTGGTCTATACTGGTCTACACTGGTCTATACTGGTCTATACTGGTCTATACTGGTCTACACTGGTCTCTACTGGTCTCATACTGGTCTATACTGGTTCATACTGGTCTATACTGGTCTATACTGGTCTATACTGGTCTACACTGGTCTACACTGGTCTACACTGGTCTATACTGGTCTACACTGGTCTATACTGGTCTACACTGGTCTACACTGGTCTATACTGGTCTACACTGGTCTACACTGGTCTATACTGGTCTACACTGGTCTATACTGGTCTATACTGGTCTACACTGGTCTATACTGGTCTATACTGGTCTATGCTGGTCTATACTGGTCTATACTGGTCTATACTGGTCTACACTGGTCTACACTGGTCTCATACTGGTCTATACTGGTCTATACTGGTCTACACTGGTCTATACTGGTCTATACTGGTCTACACTGGTCTATACTGGTCTATACTGGTCTATACTGGTCTACACTGGTCTACACTGGTCTATACTGGTCGACACTGGTCTATACTGGTCTATACTGGTCTACACTGGTCTACACTGGTCTACACTGGTCTACACTGGT
>NC_139833.1:642941-660441 GCF_963691815.1 Echiichthys vipera
CCTGTCCCATGTTTAGTCCTGACTCTGGGGACACGTGCTGTGAGGACGTGGACTTATGTTGAAACACATTCAACAGAAATAAGAAGTTTTGAAACAACATACTGTTTTTGGATGATTCAACATCTCCTGTGTGTGTGTGTGTGTGTGTGTGTGTGTGTGTGTGTGTGTGTGTGTGTGTGTGTGTGTGTGTGTGTGTGTGTGTGTGTGTGTGTGTGTGTGTGTGTGTGTGTGTGTGGTGAAGAGGATGTGCTGCAGATCAAAGCCGCATGAGAACGGGGAAGAGAGGTGATTTACGTAACTTTGAACGTGTCGTGGTTCTTGCTCTGAGGATTTAAACGTGTGTTAAAGTGTCCTCTAGGAGCATAAACGTGTGTTAAAGTGTCCTCTAGGAGCATAAACGTGTGTTAAAGTGTCCTCTAGGAGCATAAACGTGTGTTAAAGTGTCCTCTAGGAGCATTAACGTGTGTTAAAGTGTCCTCTAGGAGCATAAACGTGTGCTAAAGTGCCCTCTAGGAGCATAAACGTGTGCTAAAGTGTCCTCTAGGAGCATAAACGTGTGTTAAAGTGTCCTCTAGGAGCACAAACGTGTGTTAAAGTGTCCTCTAGGAGCATAAACGTGTGTTAAAGTGTCCTCTAGGAGCATAAATGTGTGCTAAAGTGCCCTCTAGGAGCATAAACGTGTGCTAAAGTGTCCTCTAGGAGCATAAACGTGTGTTAAAGTGTCCTCTAGGAGCATAAACGTGTGCTAAAGTGTCCTCTAGGAGCATAAACGTGTGTTAAAGTGTCCTCTAGGAGCATAAACGTGTGTTAAAGTGTCCTCTAGGAGCATAAACGTGTGCTAAAGGTTCCTCTAGGAGCATAAACGTGTGTTAAAGTGTCCTCTAGGAGCATAAACGTGTGTTAAAGTGTCCTCTAGGAGCATAAACGTGTGCTAAAGTGTCCTCTAGGAGCATAAACATGTGCTAAAGTGTCCTCTAGGAGCATAAACGTGTGTTAAAGTGTCCTCTAGGAGCATAAACGTGTGCTAAAGTGTCCTCGAGCATAAACGTGTGTTAAAGTGTCCTCTAGGAGCATAAACGTGTGTTAAAGTGTCCTCTAGGAGCATAAACGTGTGTTAAAGTGTCCTCTAGGAGCATAAACATGTGTTAAAGTGTCCTCTAGGAGCATAAACGTGTGCTAAAGTGTCCTCTAGGAGCATAAACGTGTTAAAGTGTCCTCTAGGAGCATAAACGTGTGCTAAAGTGTCCTCTAGGAGCATAAACGTGTGTTAAAGTGTCCTCTAGGAGCATAAACGTGTGTTAAAGTGTCCTCTAGGAGCATAAACGTGTGCTAAAGTGTCCTCTAGGAGCATAAACGTGTGTTAAAGTGTCCTCTAGGAGCATAAACGTGTGTTAAAGTGTCCTCTAGGATCATAAACGTGTGTTAAAGTGTCCTCTAGGAGCATAAACGTGTGTTAAAGTGTCCTCTAGGAGCATAAACATGTGCTAAAGTGTCCTCTAGGAGCATAAACGTGTGCTAAAGGTTCCTCTAGGAGCATAAACGTGTGTTAAAGTGTCCTCTAGGAGCATAAACGTGTGCTAAAGTGTCCTCTAGGAGCATAAACGTGTGTTAAAGTGTCCTCTAGGAGCATAAACGTGTGTTAAAGTGTCCTCTAGGAGACTAAACGTGTGCTAAAGTGTCCTCTAGGAGCATAAACGTGTGCTAAAGTGTCCTCTAGGAGCATAAACGTGTGCTAAAGGTTCCTCTAGGAGCATAAACGTGTGTTAAAGTGTCCTCTAGGAGCATAAACGTGTGCTAAAGTGTCCTCTAGGAGCATAAACGTGTGCTAAAGTGTCCTCTAGGAGCATAAACGTGTGCTAAAGTGTCCTCTAGGAACATAAACGTGTGTTAAAGTGTCCTCTAGGAGCATAAACGTGTGCTAAAGTGTCCTCTAGGAGCATAAACGTGTGCTAAAGTGAATTGATAACCACACAGAAGATGAGACGGAGAGAAAAACTCTGTGGTCTTCACAGGAAGCAGAGAGACTACAGGAAGTCTGAACTCGCCTCAGCTTCTCTTTTCTCTTTAATCGGTTCACGGCTGATGGGAGCTGATTAAAGCCGAGCGCTGACCTTAAATGGTCGTGTTGGCGTTGGGCGTGTTTGTCCTGACTCTGGGGACACAGAGCAGACCTGTCCCATGTTTAGTCCTGACTCTGGGGACACAGAGCAGACCTGTCCCATGTTTAGTCCTGACTCTGGGGACACAGAGCAGACCTGTCCCATGTTTAGTCCTGACTCTGGGGACACAGAGCAGACCTGTCCCAGGTTTAGTCCTGACTCTGGGGACACAGAGCAGACCTGTCCCATGTTTAGTCCTGACTCTGGGGACACAGAGCAGACCTGTCCCATGTTTAGTCCTGACTCTGGGGACACAGAGCAGACCTGTCCCATGTTTAGTCCTGACTCTGGGGACATAGAGCAGACCTGTCCCATGTTTAGTCCTGACTCTGGGGACACAGAGCAGACCTGTCCCATGTTTAGTCCTGACTCTGGGGACACAGAGCAGACCTGTCCCATGTTTAGTGCTGACTCTGGGGACACAGAGCAGACCTGTCCCATGTTTAGTCCTGACTCTGGGGACACAGAGCAGACCTGTCCCATGTTTAGTCCTGACTCTGGGGACACAGAGCAGACCTGTCCCATGTTTAGTCCTGACTCTGGGGACACAGAGCAGACCTGTCCTATGTTTAGTCCTGACTCTGGGGACACAGAGCAGACCTGTCCCAGGTTTAGTCCTGACTCTGGGGACACAGAGCAGACCTGTCCCATGTTTAGTCCTGACTCTGGGGACACAGAGCAGACCTGTCCCAGGTTTAGTCCTGACTCTGGGGACACAGAGCAGACCTGTCCCATGTTTAGTCCTGACTCTGGGGACACAGAGCAGACCTGTCCCGTGTTTAGTCCTGACTCTGGGGACACAGAGCAGACCTGTCCCATGTTTAGTCCTGACTCTGGGGACACGGAGCAGACCTGTCCCATGTTTAGTCCTGACTCTGGGGAGCACAAACATGTGTTAAAGTGTCCTCTAGGAGCATAAACGTGTGTTAAAGTGTCCTCTAGGAGCATAAACGTGTGTTAAAGTGTCCTCTAGGAGCATAAACGTGTGTTAAAGTGTCCTCTAGGAGCATAAACGTGTGTTAAAGTGTCCTCTAGGAGCATAAACGTGTGTTAAAGTGTCCTCTAGGAGCATAAACGTGTGCTAAAGTGTCCTCTAGGAGCATAAACGTGTGCTAAAGTGTCCTCTAGGAGCATAAACGTGTGCTAAAGTGTCCTCTAGGAGCATAAACGTGTGTTAAAGTGTCCTCTAGGAGCATAAACGTGTGTTAAAGTGTCCTCTAGGAACATAAACGTGTGTTAAAGTGTCCTCTAGGAACATAAACGTGTGTTAAAGTGTCCTCTAGGAGCATAAATGTGAGTTAAAGTGTCCTCTAGGAGCATAAACGTGTGTTAAAGTGTCCTCTAGGAGCATAAACGTGTGTTAAAGTGTCCTCTAGGAGCATAAACGTGTGTTAAAGTGTCCTCTAGGAGCATAAACGTGAGTTAAAGTGTCCTCTAGGAGCATAAACGTGTGTTAAAGTGTCCTCTAGGAGCATAAACTTGTGCTAAAGTGTCCTCTAGGAGCATAAACGTGTGTTAAAGTGTCCTCTAGGAGCATAAACGTGTGTTAAAGTGTCCTCTAGGAGCATAAACGTGTGTTAAAGTGTCCTCTAGGAGCATAAACGTGTGTTAAAGTGTCCTCTAGGAGCATAAACGTGTGCTAAAGTGTCCTCTAGGAGCATAAACGTGTGCTAAAGTGTCCTCTAGGAGCATAAACGTGTGCTAAAGTGTCCTCTAGGAGCATAAACGTGTGTTAAAGTGTCCTCTAGGAGCATAAACGTGTGTTAAAGTGTCCTCTAGGAACATAAACGTGTGTTAAAGTGTCCTCTAGGAGCATAAATGTGAGTTAAAGTGTCCTCTAGGAGCATAAACGTGTGTTAAAGTGTCCTCTAGGAGCATAAACGTGTGTTAAAGTGTCCTCTAGGAGCATAAACGTGTGTTAAAGTGTCCTCTAGGAGCATAAACGTGTGCTAAAGTGTCCTCTAGGAACATAAACGTGTGTTAAAGTGTCCTCTAGGAGCATAAACGTGTGTTAAAGTGTCCTCTAGGAGCATAAACGTGAGTTAAAGTGTCCTCTAGGAGCATAAACGTGTGTTAAAGTGTCCTCTAGGAGCATAAACTTGTGCTAAAGTGTCCTCTAGGAGCATAAACGTGTGTTAAAGTGTCCTCTAGGAGCATAAACGTGTGTTAAAGTGTCCTCTAGGAGCATAAACGTGTGTTAAAGTGTCCTCTAGGAGCATAAACGTGTGTTAAAGTGTCCTCTAGGAGCATAAACGTGTGTTAAAGTGTCCTCTAGGAGCATAAACGTGTGCTAAAGTGTCCTCTAGGAGCATAAACGTGTGCTAAAGTGTCCTCTAGGAGCATAAACGTGTGTTAAAGTGTCCTCTAGGAACATAAACGTGTGTTAAAGTGTCCTCTAGGAGCATAAACGTGTGTTAAAGTGTCCTCTAGGAGCATAAATGTGAGTTAAAGTGTCCTCTAGGAGCATAAACGTGTGTTAAAGTGTCCTCTAGGAGCATAAACGTGTGCTAAAGTGTCCTCTAGGAGCATAAACGTGTGCTAAAGTGTCCTCTAGGAGCATAAACGTGTGTTAAAGTGTCCTCTAGGAGCATAAACGTGTGTTAAAGTGTCCTCTAGGAGCATAAACGTGTGCTAAAGTGTCCTCTAGGAGCATAAACGTGTGTTAAAGTGTCCTCTAGGAGCATAAACATGTGCTAAAGTGTCCTCTAGGAGCATAAACGTGTGTTAAAGTGTCCTCTAGGAGCATAAACGTGTGCTAAAGTGTCCTCTAGGAGCATAAACATGTGCTAAAGTGTCCTCTAGGAGCATAAACGTGTGTTAAAGTGTCCTCTAGGAGCATAAACGTGTGCTAAAGGTTCCTCTAGGAGCATAAACGTGTGTTAAAGTGTCCTCTAGGAGCATAAACGTGTGCTAAAGTGTCCTCTAGGAGCATAAACCTGTGTTAAAGGTTCCTCTAGGAGCATAAACGTGTGTTAAAGTGTCCTCTAGGAGCATAAACGTGTGTTAAAGTGTCCTCTAGGAGCATAAACGTGTGCTAAAGGTTCCTCTAGGAGCATAAACGTGTGTTAAAGTGTCCTCTAGGAGCATAAACGTGTGTTAAAGTGTCCTCTAGGAGCATAAACGTGTGCTAAAGGTTCCTCTAGGAGCATAAACGTGTGTTAAAGTGTCCTCTAGGAGCAGAAACGTGTGGTAAAGTGAATTGATAACCAAACAGAAGATGAGACGGAGAGAATGACTCTGGGGTCTTCACAGGAAGTCTGAACTCGCCTCAGCTTCTCTTTTATCTTTAATCGGTTCACGGCTGACGGGAGCTGATTAAAGCCGAGCGCTGACCTTAAATGGTCGTGTTTTGGGGTCGGTCGGTGTGTCTCTCTGGGGTCGGTGTGTCTCTCTGGGGTCGGCGTGTCTCTGGGGTCGGCGTGTCTCTGGGGTCGGTGTGTCTCTGGGGTCGGCGTGTGTCTCTGGGGTCGGCGTGTCTCTCTGGGGTCGGCGTGTCTCTCTGGGGTCGGCGTGTCTCTCTGGGGTCGGTGTGTCTCTGGGGTCGGTGTGTCTCTCTAGGGTCGGCGTGTCTCTCTGGGGTCGGTGTGTCTCTGGGGTCGGCGTGTCTCTCTGGGGTCGGCGTGTCTCTCTGGGGTCGGCGTGTCTCTCTGGGGTCGGCGTGTCTCTCTGGGGTCGGTGTGTCTCTCTGGGGTCGGCGTGTCTCTCTGGGGTCGGTGTGTCTCTCTGGGGTCGGCGTGTCTCTCTGGGGTCGGCGTGTCTCTCTGGGGCGTGTCTCTCTGGGGTCGGCGTGTGTCTCTCTGGGGTCGGTGTGTCTCTGGGGTCAGTGTGTCCCTGGGGTCGGTGTGTCTCTGGGGTCGGTGTGTCTCTGGGGTCGGTGTGTCTCTGGGGTCGGTGTGTCTCTGGGGTCGGTGTGTCCCTGGGGTCGGTGTGTCCCTGGGGTCGGTGTGTCTCTGGGGTTGGTGTGTCCCTGGGGTCGGTGTGTCCCTGGGGTTGGTGTGTCCCTGGGGTCGGTGTGTCCCTGGGGTCGGTGTGTCCCTGGGGTTGGTGTGTCCCTGGGGTCGGCGTGTCTCTGGGGTCGGCGTGTCTCTCTGGGGTCGGCGTGTCTCTCTGGGGTCGGTGTCTCTCTGGGGTCGGCGTTTCTCTCCGGCTTCCTGGAGACCAAAGAAGGTGCGTCCCAGCACCTCCGAAGCCTACAGACCGGTGGCGCTGACGTCGCACCTGATGAAGTCCCTGGAGAGGCTGGTCCTTTCACTGCTTCGGCCCCTGGTCAGCTCATCACTGGACCCTCTACAGTTTGCCTACCAGCCGAGACTAGGAGTGGAGGACGCCATCATCATCCTGCTCAACCGTGCCTGCACCCACCTGGACAGAGCCGGGACCACGGTGAGAATCTTGTTCATGGACTTCTCCAGTGCGTTCGACACCATCCGGCCTGCTCTGCTGGGACGGAAGCTGACGGCGATGCAGGTGGACCCTCCCCTGGTTTCCTGGATTACGGATTACTTGACGGGTCGACCACAGTATGTCAGACTGCAGGACGGAGTGTCTGACACCGTGGTCTGCAGCACTGGAGCTCCACAGGGTACTGTTCTTTCCCCATTTCTGTTCACCCTGTACACCTCAGGGGCATCAGTGAGGGGAAGGAGGAGGAGGACAGGGGCATCAGTGAGGGGAAGGAGGAGGAGGACAGGGGCATCAGTGAGGGGAAGGAGGAGGAGGACAGGGGCATCAGTGAGGGGTAGGAGCAGGAGGACAGGGGCATCAGTGAGGGGAAGGAGCAGGAGGACAGGGGCATCAGTGAGGGGAAGGACGAGGAGGACAGGGGCATCAGTGAGGGGAAGGAGGAGGAGGACAGGGGCATCAGTGAGGGGAAGGAGCAGGAGGACAGGGGCATCAGTGAGGGGAAGGAGCAGGAGGACAGGGGCATCAGTGAGGGGAAGGAGGAGGAGGACAGGGGCAACAGTGAGGGGAAGGAGGAGGAGGACAGGGGCATCAGTGAGGGGAAGGAGCAGGAGGACAGGGGCAACAGTGAGGGGAAGGAGGAGGAGGACAGGGGCAACAGTGAGGGGAAGGAGCAGGAGGACAGGGGCATCAGTGAGGGGAAGGAGCAGGAGGACAGGGGCATCAGTGAGGGGAAGGAGCAGGAGGACAGGGGCATCAGTGAGGGGAAGGAGCAGGAGGACAGGGGCATCAGTGAGGGGAAGGAGCAGGAGGACAGGGGCAACAGTGAGGGGAAGGAGGAGGAGGACAGGGGCATCAGTGAGGGGAAGGAGCAGGAGGACAGGGGCAACAGTGAGGGGAAGGAGGAGGAGGACAGGGGCATCAGTGCGGGGAAGGAGCAGGAGGACAAGGGCATCAGTGAGGGGAAGGAGGAGGAGGACAGGGGCATCAGTGAGGGGAAGGACGAGGAGGACAGGGGCATCAGTGAGGGGAAGGACGAGGAGGACAGGGGCAACAGTGAGGGGAAGGAGCAGGAGGACAGGGGCATCAGTGAGGGGAAGGAGCAGGAGGACAGGGGCATCAGTGAGGGGAAGGAGGAGGAGGACAGGGGCATCAGTGAGGGGAAGGAGCAGGAGGACAGGGGCATCAGTGAGGGGAAGGAGGAGGAGGACAGGGGCATCAGTGAGGGGAAGGAGCAGGAGGACAGGGGCATCAGTGAGGGGAAGGAGCAGGAGGACAAGGGCATCAGTGAGGGGAAAGAGGAGGAGGACAGGGGCAACAGTGAGGGGAAGGAGGAGGAGGACAGGGGCAACAGTGAGGGGAAGGAGGAGGAGGACAGGGGCATCAGTGAGGGGAAGGAGCAGGAGGACAGGGGCATCAGTGAGGGGAAGGAGGAGGAGGACAGGGGCATCAGTGAGGGGAAGGAGCAGGAGGACAGGGGCATCAGTGAGGGGAAGGAGCAGGAGGACAGGGGCATCAGTGAGGGGAAGGAGGAGGAGGACAGGGGCATCAGTGAGGGGAAGGAGGAGGAGGACAGGGGCATCAGCGAGGGGAAGGAGGAGGAGGACAGGGGCATCAGTGAGGGGAAGGAGGAGGAGGACAGGGGCATCAGTGAGGGGAAGGAGCAGGAGGACAGGGGCATCAGTGAGGGGAAGGAGCAGGAGGACAGGGGCATCAGTGAGGGGAAGGAGGAGGAGGACAGGGGCATCAGTGAGGGGAAGGACGAGGAGGACAGGGGCATCAGTGAGGGGAAGGAGGAGGAGGACAGGGGCATCAGTGAGGGGAAGGAGCAGGAGGACAGGGGCATCAGTGAGGGGAAGGAGCAGGAGGACAGGGGCAACAGTGAGGGGAAGGAGGAGGAGGACAGGGGCATCAGTGAGGGGAAGGACGAGGAGGACAGGGGCATCAGTGAGGGGAAGGAGGAGGAGGACAGGGGCATCAGTGAGGGGAAGGAGCAGGAGGACAGGGGCATCAGTGAGGGGAAGGAGCAGGAGGACAGGGGCATCAGTGAGGGGAAGGAGGAGGAGGACAGGGGCAACAGTGAGGGGAAGGAGGAGGAGGACAGGGGCATCAGTGAGGGGAAGGAGCAGGAGGACAGGGGCAACAGTGAGGGGAAGGAGGAGGAGGACAGGGGCAACAGTGAGGGGAAGGAGCAGGAGGACAGGGGCATCAGTGAGGGGAAGGAGCAGGAGGACAGGGGCATCAGTGAGGGGAAGGAGCAGGAGGACAGGGGCATCAGTGAGGGGAAGGAGCAGGAGGACAGGGGCATCAGTGAGGGGAAGGAGCAGGAGGACAGGGGCAACAGTGAGGGGAAGGAGGAGGAGGACAGGGGCATCAGTGAGGGGAAGGAGCAGGAGGACAGGGGCAACAGTGAGGGGAAGGAGGAGGAGGACAGGGGCATCAGTGCGGGGAAGGAGCAGGAGGACAAGGGCATCAGTGAGGGGAAGGAGGAGGAGGACAGGGGCATCAGTGAGGGGAAGGACGAGGAGGACAGGGGCATCAGTGAGGGGAAGGACGAGGAGGACAGGGGCAACAGTGAGGGGAAGGAGCAGGAGGACAGGGGCATCAGTGAGGGGAAGGAGCAGGAGGACAGGGGCATCAGTGAGGGGAAGGAGGAGGAGGACAGGGGCATCAGTGAGGGGAAGGAGCAGGAGGACAGGGGCATCAGTGAGGGGAAGGAGGAGGAGGACAGGGGCATCAGTGAGGGGAAGGAGCAGGAGGACAGGGGCATCAGTGAGGGGAAGGAGCAGGAGGACAAGGGCATCAGTGAGGGGAAAGAGGAGGAGGACAGGGGCAACAGTGAGGGGAAGGAGGAGGAGGACAGGGGCAACAGTGAGGGGAAGGAGGAGGAGGACAGGGGCATCAGTGAGGGGAAGGAGGAGGAGGACAGGGGCATCAGTGAGGGGAAGGAGCAGGAGGACAGGGGCATCAGTGAGGGGAAGGAGCAGGAGGACAGGGGCATCAGTGAGGGGAAGGAGGAGGAGGACAGGGGCATCAGTGAGGGGAAGGAGGAGGAGGACAGGGGCATCAGCGAGGGGAAGGAGGAGGAGGACAGGGGCATCAGTGAGGGGAAGGAGGAGGAGGACAGGGGCATCAGTGAGGGGAAGGAGCAGGAGGACAGGGGCATCAGTGAGGGGAAGGAGCAGGAGGACAGGGGCATCAGTGAGGGGAAGGAGGAGGAGGACAGGGGCATCAGTGAGGGGAAGGAGGAGGAGGACAGGGGCATCAGTGAGGGGAAGGAGCAGGAGGACAGGGGCGTTGTGGACTCCTTCGTCGACTGGTGTGCAGCTAATCACCTGGTTCTAAACCCCACCAAGACAAAGGAGCTAGTGGTGGATTTCTGCAGGAGTAAATCTGCCCCCCCCCCCCCACACACACACACACACACACACACACACACCCATCTCCATCAACGGCGTGACTGTGGATGTTGTCCAGGATTACAAATATCTTGGAGTAAACCTGGACAACAAACTGGACTGGTCCAAGAACACTGAGGCGGTCTACAAGAAGGGCCAGAGTCGTCTCTGTTTCCTGAGGAGGCTCCGGTCCCTCAGCGTCTGTGACACCAGGCTGAGGATGTTCTACCAGTCAGTGGGAGCCAGTGCCATCTTCTTTGCTGTTGTGTGCTGGGGCAGCAGGCCGAGGGGCAGCAGGCTGAGGGGCAGCAGGCTGAGGGGCAGAAGACTGAGGGCAGAAGACTGAGGGGCAGCAGACTGAGGGCAGCAGACTGAGGGCAGCAGACTGAGGGCAGCAGGCTGAGGGCAGCAGACTGAGGGGCAGCAGACTGAGGGCAGCAGACTGAGGGCAGCAGGCTGAGGGCAGCAGACTGAGGGGCAGCAGACTGAGGGCAGCAGGCTGAGGGCAGCAGACTGAGGGGCAGCAGACTGAGGGCTGCAGACTGAGGGGCAGCAGACTGAGGGCAGCAGACTGAGGGCCGCAGACTGAGGGGCAGCAGACTGAGGGCCGCAGACTGAGGGGCAGCAGACTGAGGGCAGCAGGCTGAGGGGCAGCAGACTGAGGGCAGCAGACTGAGGGCCGCAGACTGAGGGCAGCAGACTGAGGGGCAGCAGACTGAGGGCAGCAGGCTGAGGGGCAGCAGACTGAGGGGCAGCAGACGCCAAGAGGATCAGTAAGATCATCAGGAAGGCTGGCTCCGTCCTTGGGGTCACACTGGACTCTTTGGTGGCGGTGTCTGAGAGGAGGATGCTGTCTAAACTGCACAGCATCCTGGACAATAACTCCCACCCTCTCCACCAGCTGCTGACCTCCAGCAGAAGCACATTCAGACACAGACTCATTCTCCCCCGGTGTCACACTGAACGCCGGAGGAAGTCTTTTCTTCCAGTGGCCTCAAACTCTATAACTCATCTCCCCCCGGTCAGGTGAGGAACAGTGGAGACACTGAGTCCTGAAAATGTCACTTTATATCATCACTGCATCACTTTATTTAGTGGTACTGTCACTTACTGCTGCTGCACTTACTGTGCTTCACTGTAACTGACTTCAGTAGGAAATGCTGCTGCACTTTAACACTGTTCTCACTTATTTACTTTGTACTTATTTTATTTAATCTGCTGTTAAACTTGTTGTTTATTGTATAAACCTGCGTTTAACCACGATGTCTGTTGCTTCTGTCACATTTAGTTAATAGTTTGATTTATTTTACGTTAGCTTTATTTTATTATGTTTTTATGCTCATTGTTTCTCTGATCCTTTCATCTTTGTGTTGAAACTGTTGCACAATCATTTCCCTCGGGATGAATAAATAAAGATTCTTCAATCTTGAATCTTGAGCATAAACGTGTGCTAAAGTGTCCTCTAGGAAAATAAACGTGTGCTAAAGTGTCCTCTAGGAGCATAAAAGTGTGCTAAAGTGTCCTCTAGGAGCATAAACGTGTGTTAAAGTGTCCTCTAGGAGCATAAAAGTGTGCTAAAGTGTCCTCTAGGAGCATAAACGTGTGTTAAAGTGTCCTCTAGGAGCATAAACGTGTGTTAAAGTGTCCTCTAGGAGCATAAACGTGTGCTAAAGTGTCCTCTAGGAGCATAAAAGTGTGCTAAAGTGTCCTCTAGGAGCATAAACGTGTGTTAAAGTGTCCTCTAGGAGCATAAACGTGTGCTAAAGTGTTCTCTAGGAGCATAAACGTGTGTTAAAGTGTCCTCTAGGAGCATAAACGTGTGTTAAAGTGTCCTCTAGGAGCATAAACGTGTGTTAAAGTCTCCTCTAGGAGCATAAACGTGTGCTAAAGTGTCCTCTAGGAGCATAAACGTGTGCTAAAGGTTCCTCTAGGAGCATAAACGTGTGTTAAAGTGTCCTCTAGGAGCATAAACGTGTGCTAAAGTGTCCTCTAGGAGCATAAACGTGTGCTAAAGTGTCCTCTAGGAACATAAACGTGTGTTAAAGTGTCCTCTAGGAGCATAAACGTGTGCTAAAGTGTCCTCTAGGAGCATAAACGTGTGCTAAAGTGTCCTCTAGGAACATAAACGTGTGTTAAAGTGTCCTCTAGGAGCATAAACGTGTGCTAAAGTGTCCTCTAGGAGCATAAACGTGTGCTAAAGTGAATTGATAACCACACAGAAGATGAGACGGAGAGAAAAACTCTGTGGTCTTCACAGGAAGCAGAGAGACTACAGGAAGTCTGAACTCGCCTCAGCTTCTCTTTTCTCTTTAATCGGTTCACGGCTGACGGGAGCTGATTAAAGCCGAGCGTTGACCTTAAATGGTCGTGTTTTGGCGTTGGGCGTGTTTGCTGCTGTCGCTCTATAACTGCTGCTCTCAGAGTCGTCCGGGTCGTCGGAGTCGTCCCTCTGCTGCTGATTCAGGTAAAGACGCTTTGATCTGAAGCTCGGAACGTGTCTGAACGCTCCTGCACTTTAGCACGTTTAGTCTCCTAGAGGACACTTTAACACACGTTTATGCTCCTAGAGGACACTTTGACACACGTTTATGCTCCTAGAGGACACTTTAACACACGTTTATGTTCCTAGAGGACACTTTAACACACGTTTATGCTCCTAGAGGACACTTTAGCACACGTTTATGCTCCTAGAGGACACTTTAGCACACGTTTATGCTCCTAGAGGACACTTTAGCACACGTTTATGCTCCTAGAGGACACTTTAGCACACGTTTATGCTCCTAGAGGACACTTTAACACACGTTTATGCTCCTAGAGGACACTTTAACACACGTTTATGCTCCTAGAGGACACTTTAACACACGTTTATGCTCCTAGAGGACACTTTAACACACGTGTATGCTCCTAGAGGACACTTTAGCACACGTTTATGCTCCTAGAGGACACTTTAGCACACGTTTATGCTCCTAGAGGACACTTTAACACACGTTTATGCTCCTAGAGGACACTTTAACACACGTTTATGTTCCTAGAGGACACTTTAACACACGTTTATGCTCCTAGAGGACACTTTAGCACACGTTTATGCTCCTAGAGGACACTTTAGCACACGTTTATGCTCCTAGAGGACACTTTAGCACACGTTTATGCTCCTAGAGGACACTTTAACACACGTTTATGCTCCTAGAGGACACTTTAACACACGTTTATGCTCCTAGAGGACACTTTAGCACACGTTTATGCTCCTAGAGGACACTTTAACACACGTTTATGCTCCTAGAGGACACTTTAACACATGTTTATGCTCCTAGAGGACACTTTAACACACGTTTATGCTCCTAGAGGACACTTTAACACACGTGTATGCTCCTAGAGGACACTTTAGCACACGTTTATGCTCCTAGAGGACACTTTAGCACACGTTTATGCTCCTAGAGGACACTTTAACACATGTTTAGGCTCCTAGAGGACACTTTAACACACGTTTATGCTCCTAGAGGACACTTTAACACATGTTTAGTCTCCTAGAGGACACTTTAACACACGTTTATGCTCCTAGAGGACACTTTAACACACGTTCATGCTCCTAGAGGACACTTTAACACAGGTTTATGCTCCTAGAGGACACTTTAACACACGTTTATGCTCCTAGAGGACACTTTAACACACGTTTATGCTCCTAGAGGACACTTTAACACACGTTTATGCTCCTAGAGGACACTTTAACACACGTTTATGCTCCTAGAGGACACTTTAGGACATGTATAAGCTCCTAGAGGACACTTTAGGACATGTTTAGGCTGCTAGAGGACACTTTAACACACGTTGATGCTCCTAGAGGACACTTTAGGACATGTATAAGCTCCTAGAGGACACTTTAACACAGTTTTATGCTCCTAGAGGACACTTTAACACACGTTTATGCTCCTAGAGGACACTTTAACACACGTTTATGCTCCTAGAGGACACTTTAACACACGTTTATGCTCCTAGAGGACACTTTAGCACACGTTTATGCTCCTAGAGGACACTTTAGCACACGTTCAATCTCCTAGAGGACACTTTAGCACACGTTTATGCTCCTAGAGGACACTTTAACACACGTTTATGCTCCTAGAGGACACTTTAACACACGTTTATGCTCCTAGAGGACACTTTAACACACGTTTATGCTCCTAGAGGACACTTTAGGACATGTATAAGCTCCTAGAGGACACTTTAGGACATGTTTAGGCTGCTAGAGGACACTTTAACACACGTTGATGCTCCTAGAGGACACTTTAGGACATGTATAAGCTCCTAGAGGACACTTTAGCACACGTTTATGCTCCTAGAGGACACTTTAGCACACGTTTAATCTCCTAGAGGACACTTTAGCACACGTTTATGCTCCTAGAGGACACTTTAACACACGTTTATGCTCCTACAGGACACTTTAACACACGTTTATGCTCCTAGAGGACACTTTAACACACGTTTATGCTCCTAGAGGACACTTTAGGACATGTATAAGCTCCTAGAGGACACTTTAGGACATGTATAAGCTCCTAGAGGACACTTTAACACACGTTTATGCTCCTAGAGGACACTTTAACACACGTTTGTGCTCCTAGAGGACACTTTAGGACATGTTTAGGCTGCTAGAGGACACTTTAACACACGTTGATGCTCCTAGAGGACACTTTAGGACATGTATAAGCTCCTAGAGGACACTTTAACACACGTTTATGCTCCTAGAGGACACTTTAACACACGTTTGTGCTCCTAGAGGACACTTTAGGACATGTTTAGGCTGCTAGAGGACACTTTAATACACGTTTATGCTCCTAGAGGACACTTTAGGACATGTTTAGGCTCCTAGAGGACACTTTAGGACATGTATAGGCTCCTAGAGGACACTTTAGGACATGTATAGGCTCCTAGAGGACACTTTAGGACATGTTTAGGCTCCTAGAGGACACTTTAGGACATGTTTAGGCTGCTAGAGGACACTTTAGGACATGTTTAAAGCTGCATCTGTGCTCTGTCTTCAGAGTCATGCAGCTCCCGTTGGCCTGTGTGCTGCTGCTGTCGGCTGCAGCGCTCTGTCTCTCTGAAACTCCAGTGGAGAAGTTTAAAAGACAGCACGTCAACAACGGGATGGATAGTAACCGCTGTGAGGCCGTGATGAGAGACCGGAGGATCACTGAAGCCAACAACCGCTGCAAGGACAAGAACACCTTCATCGCCAAGTCCTTGAACGAAGTGCAAAAGGTGTGCAGGGATGAAGGCGTGCCGTACGGAGGGGATCAGAAAATCAGTCGGAAGAAGTTCAAAGTCGTCAACTGCAAACTGCAGAGCGGTGCGAGGTACCCCAAGTGTAAGTACAAGGGTTCCTCTGACAACAGGAAGATCATCATCGGCTGTGACCAGAACGACGCCCCCGTTCACTTCGGAGGGTTGGGCTTTTAAAGCTTTCTTCTTCTCTTTTGAAATAAACACGTTTGGCATCACACGCTTGTGTCTGTGTTTAATGCATGAGATCAGGACTGATGTCGCTGCTGCACCTCTGACCTCAAGACTAGAGACAAACCACATCCTCCAGGTTCACAACGCTGAACAGAGACGGGGCTCTGGGGTCGGCGTGTCTCTCTGGGGTCGGCGTGTCTCTGGGGTCGGCGTGTCTCTCTGGGGTCGGCGTCTCTCTGGGGTCGGCGTGTCTCTCTGGGGTCGGTGTGTCTCTGGGGTCGGCGTGTCTCTCTGGGGTCGGCGTGTCTCTCTGGGGTCGGCGTGTCTCTGGGGTCGGTGTGTCTCTCTGGGGTCGGCGTGTCTCTCTGGGGTCGGCGTGTCTCTCTGGGGTCGGCGTGTCTCTCTGGGGTCGGCGTGTCTCTCTGGGGTCGGTGTGTCTCTCTGGGGTCGGCGTGTCTCTCTGGGGTCGGTGTGTCTCTCTGGGGTCGGCGTGTCTCTGGGGTCGGTGTGTCTCTCTGGGGTCGGCGTGTCTCTGGGGTCGGTGTGTCTCTCTGGGGTCGGTGTCTCTCTGGGGTCGGCGTGTCTCTGGGGTCGGCGTGTCTCTCTGGGGTCGGCGTGTGTCTCTCTGGGGTCGGTGTCTCTCTGGGGTCGGCGTGTCTCTCTGGGGTCGGCGTGTTTCTCTGGGGTCGGCGTGTGTGTCTCTGGGGTCGGTGTGTCTCTGGGGTCGGTGTGTCTCTGGGGTCGGCGTGTCTCTCTGGGGTCGGCGTGTCTCTCTGGGTTCGGCGTGTCTCTCTGGGGTCGGCGTGTCTCTGGGGTCGGCGTGTCTCTCTGGGGTCGGTGTGTCTCTGGGGTCGGTGTGTGTCTCTGGGGTCGGCGTGTCTCTCTGGGGTCGGTGTGTCTCTCTGGGGTCGGTGTGTCTCTCTGGGGTCGGTGTGTCTCTCTGGGGTCGGTGTGTCTCTGGGGTCGGCGTGTCTCTCTGGGGTCGGTGTGTCTCTGGGGTCGGCGTGTCTCTCTGGGGTCGGTGTGTGTCTCTGGGGTCGGTGTGTCTCTGGGGTCGGTGTGTCTCTGGGGTCGGCGTGTCTCTCTGGGGTCGGTGTGTCTCTCTGGGGTCGGCGTGTGTCTCTGGGGTCGGCGTGTCTCTCTGGGGTCGGCGTGTCTCTCTGGGGTCGGTGTCTCTCTGGGGTCGGCGTGTCTCTGGGGTCGGCGTGTCTCTCTGGGGTCGGCGTGTCTCTCTGGGGTCGGCGTCTCTCTGGGGTCGGCGTGTCTCTGGGGTCGGCGTGTGTCTCTCTGGGGTCGGCGTGTCTCTCTGGGGTCGGCGTGTCTCTCTGGGGTCGGCGTGTCTCTCTGGGGTCGGCGTGTGTCTCTGGGGTCGGCGTGTTTCTCTGGGGTCGGCGTGTGTCTCTCTGGGGTCGGTGTGTCTCTCTGGGGTCGGCGTGTCTCTCTGGGGTCGGCGTGTCTCTCTGGGGTCGGCGTGTCTCTGGGGTCGGCGTGTCTCTCTGGGGTCGGCGTGTCTCTCTGGGGTCGGCGTGTCTCTGGGGTCGGCGTGTGTCTCTCTGGGGTCGGCGTGTCTCTCTGGGGTCGGCGTGTGTGTCTCTGGGGTCGGCGTGTCTCTCTGGGGTCGGTGTGTCTCTGGGGTCGGCGTGTCTCTCTGGGGTCGGCGTGTCTCTCTGGGGTCGGTGTGTCTCTGGGGTCGGCGTGTCTCTCTGGGGTCGGCGTGTCTCTCTGGGGTCGGCGTGTCTCTCTGGGGTCGGTGTGTCTCTGGGGTCGGCGTGTCTCTCTGGGGTCGGCGTGTCTCTCTGGGGTCGGCGTGTCTCTCTGGGGTCGGTGTGTGTCTCTCTGGGGTCGGCGTGTCTCTCTGGGGTCGGCGTGTGTGTCTCTGGGGTCGGCGTGTGTGTCTCTGGGGTCGGCGTGTGTGTCTCTGGGGTCGGCGTGTGTCTCTCTGGGGTCGGCGTGTCTCTCTGGGGTCGGCGTGTCTCTCTGGGGTCGGCGTGTGTCTCTCTGGGGTCGGCGTGTGTCTCTCTGGGGTCGGCGTGTCTCTCTGGGGTCGGCGTGTCTCTCTGGGGTCGGCGTGTCTCTCTGGGGTCGGCGTGTCTC
>NC_139833.1:665441-692941 GCF_963691815.1 Echiichthys vipera
AACAGGGGTCAGAACACTACAGACACACACAACAGGGGTCAGAACACAACAGACACACACAACAGGGGTCAGAACACAACACACACACACAACAGGGGTCAGAACACTACAGACACACACAACAGGGGTCAGAACACAACACACACACACAACAGGGGTCAGAACACAACAGACACACACAACAGGGGTCAGAACACAACAGACACACACAACAGGGGTCAGAACACAACACACACACACAACAGACACACAACAGGGGTCAGAACACAACACACACACACAAAAGACACACAACAGGGGTCAGAACACAACAAACACACACACAACAGACACACAACAGGGGTCAGAACACAACAAACACACACACAACAGACACACAACAGGGGTCAGAACACAACAGGGGTCAGAACACAACAGACACACACAACAGACACACAACAGGGGTCAGAACACAACACACACACACAACAGGGGTCAGAACACAACAGACACACAACACACACACACACAACAGGGGTCAGAACACAACAGACACACAACAGGGGTCAGAACACAACAGACACACACAACAGACACACAACAGGGGTCAGAACACAACAGACACACACTACAGACACACAACAGGGGTCAGAACACAACACACACACAACAGACACACACACACACACACACACACACACACACACACACACACACACACACACACACACACACACACACACACACACACACACACACACACACACACACACACACACACACACACACACACACACACACACACACACACACACACACACACACCGTCTCTTGTTGGTTTCTTCACTCTGAGTTCTTTGGGAAATCGTTTCCAGTCTGAAACAAAATTTATATCAAATTAAAACATTAATAATAATAAAATAACAAACATCACATGATGCATAATAATAACAATGATGATGTTTATTAATAATAATAACAACAATAATAACAATAATAATAATAATAACAACAGTGTGACCTGGGGTCCAGTGGGTCAGTGCGTCCGTCTGCTCGCTGCTGTGATATTTATCAGAGTATCTCTCCACATCTGCAAACAGGAAACACCCTTTCACAATAAAACCAACACATCTGCAAACAGGAAACACCCTTTCACAATAAAACCAACACATCTGCAAACAGGAAACACCCTTTCACAATAAAACCAACACATCTGCAAACAGGAGACACCCTTTCACAATAAAACCAACACATCTGCAAACAGGAAACACCCTTTCACAATAAAACCAACACATCTGCAAACAGGAAACACCCTTTCACAATAAAACCGACACATCTGCAAACAGGAAACACCCTTTCACAATAAAACCGACACATCTGCAAACAGGAAACACCCTTTCACAATAAAACCAACACATCTGCAAACAGGAAACACCCTTTCACAATAAAACCAACACATCTGCAAACAGGAAACGACCTTTCACAAGAAAACCGACACATCTGCAAACAGGAAACACCCTTTCACAATAAAACCAACACATCTGAGAGAGTGTGTGTCACCTGTGTGTGTACCTGTGTGTGTGTGTACCTGTGTGTGTGTGTGTCTGTGTGTCACCTGTGTGTGTACCTGTGTCTGTGTGTGTACCTGTGTGTGTCTCTGTGTGTGTACCTGTGTACCTGTGTGTGTGTGTGTGTGTACCTGTGTGTGTGTGTGTGTACCTGTGTGTGTCTGTGTGTGTGTGTACCTGTGTGTGTGCGTGTCTCGTGTGTGTGTGTGTGTGTGTCACCTGTGTGTGTGTGTGTGTGTGTGTCTCGTGTGTGTGTGTGTGTGTCTGTGTGTGTACCTGTGTGTGTGTGTACCTGTGTGTGTGTGTACCTGTGTGTGTGTGTCACCTGTGTGTGTGTGTGTGTACCTGTGTGTGTGTGTGTGTGAGTGTGCCTGTGTGTGTACCTGTGTGTGTGTGTGTGTACCCGTGTGTGTGTGTGTACCCGTGTGTGTGTGTGTGTACCTGTGTGTGTGTACCTGTGTGTGTGTACCCGTGTGTGTGTGTGTACCCGTGTGTGTGTGTACCTGTGTGTGTGTGTGTGTGTGTGTGTGTGTGTGTACCTGTGTGTGTGTGTGTGTACCTGTGTGTGTACCTGTGTGTGTGTACCTGTGTGTGTGTGTGTGTACCTGTGTGTGTGTGTGTGTGTGTGTGTGTACCTGTGTGTGTGTGTGTGTACCTGTGTGTGTGTGTGTGTGTGTGTGTGTACCTGTGTGTGTGTGTGTGTACCTGTGTGTGTACCCGTGTGTGTGTGTGTGTGTGTGTGTGTACCTGTGTGTGTGTGTGTGTGTGTGTGTGTACCTGTGTGTGTGTGTGTGTACCTGTGTGTGTACCCGTGTGTGTGTGTGTGTGTGTGTGTGTACCTGTGTGTGCAGCAGCAGGCTGGATGTAACAGGGGAAAGTCTTCATGGATCCTCTGAACTCTTGTTTGAGCGCCAACAGATACTCGACCTGCTCACCTGCTGCCAGGGGGAGGGGCTTCTGCTCCATCACCTGGGGGGGGGGGGGGGCGACACACACACACACACACACACACACACACACACACACACACACACACAGGTACACACACACACACGCACACAGGTTAGGGTTATTATAATAGTAATACTATTATGTGTTTGTGTCTTTGCGTGTGTGTGTGTGTGACGTGTGTGTGTGTGTGTGTGTGTGTGTGTGTGTGTGTGTGTGTGTGTGTGTGTGTGTCTCACAGGAAACAGAGGTGTGGGTTATTGTGTGTGTGTGTCTGTGTCTCTGTGTGTGTGTGTGTGTGTGTGCGTGTGTGTGTGTGTGTCTCACAGGAAACAGAGGTGTGGGTTGTTGTGTGTGTGTGTCTGTGTGTGTGTCTGTGTGTGTGTGTGTGTGTGTGTCTCTGTGTGTGTGACTCTGTGTGTGTGTGTGTGTGTGTGACTGTGTGTGTGTGACTGTGTGTGTGTGTGTGTGTGTGTGTGTGTGTGTGACTGTGTGTGTGTGTGTGTGTGTGTGTGTGTGTGTGTGTGTGTGTGTGATTGTGTGTGTGTGTGTGTGTGTGTGTGTCTCACAGGAAACAGAGGTGTGGGTTGTTGTGTGTGTCTGTGTGTGTGTCTGTGTGTGTGTGTGTGTGTGTGTCTCTGTGTGTGTGTGTGTGTCTGTGTGTGTGTGTGTGTGTGTGACTGTGTGTGTGTGTGTGTGTGTCTCACAGGAAACAGAGGTGTGGGTTGTTGTGTGTGACTGTGTGTGTGTGTGTGTGTGTGTGTGACTGTGTGTGTGTGTGTGTGTGTGTGTGTGTGTGTGTGTGACTGTGTGTGTGTGTGTGTGACTGTGTGTGTGTGTGTGTGTGTGTGTGTGTGTGTGTGTGTGTGTGTCTCACAGGAAACAGAGGTGTGGGTTGTTGTGTTGTTGGGGGTAAAGTGTCTCCTCTGTTGATGCCGATCGCCTCCACACTGAAGCTCATCATCCTGCGACCACGACCCCCGCCTCGGCCCGCCATCACACCGGACCAGACCGGACCGGACCAGACCAGACCAGACCAGACCAGACCAGACCAGACCAGACCAGAGGGGACCGGACCAGACCAGACCAGACCAGACCAGACCAGATCAGACCAGACCAGAGGGGACCGGACCAGACCAGACCAGACCAGAGGGGACCGGACCAGACCAGACCAGAGGGGACCGGACCAGACCAGAGGGTTCCGGACTCAGTTGACGCTGACACTCAGCCGCCGGCGAGGGATGATGACATCACTCATCTGTTCAGAGACCAGGGCGTTTATTAAAAATGATAAAAACTTTATTATTTTAATACGAACAGAAAAGCGTCTGTATCGGTCTATATCTGTGTTTTCATCTGTATCGGTCTATATCTGTGTTTTTATCTGTATCGGTCTATATCTGTGTTTTCATCTGTATCGGTCTATATCTGTGTGTTTATCTGTATCGGTCTATATCTGTGTGTTTATCTGTATCGGTCTATATCTGTGTGTTTATCTGTATCGGTCTATATCTGTGTTTTTATCTGTATCGGTCTATATCTGTGTTTTTATCTGTATCGGTCTATATCTGTGTGTTTATCTGTATCGGCCTATATCTGTGTGTTTATCTGTATCGGCCTATATCTGTGTTTAATGTCTAAATATTTTTTTACCAACGGAAAACAACAAAGAATTTCATTTCCGGTTTAAAGTTTCCACATGTGAACTAAACACACGTTATTAACGATAACACCGTTATTAACGTTAACACCGTTATTAACGTTAACACCGTTATAAATGTTATTAACATTAATAAAGTTAATAACATTAATAACTTTAATAACTTTATTAAACATGAATGAGCAGTGAAAGCAGTGAAACTCACCTTTAACTCTTTAAATTCACAGATTAAATCCGCGCCATCGTCTTTGTTTACATCCAACACGCCGCCATTTTCCTCTTCTTCTTCTGCTGCTTCTTCTTCTTCTTCTTCGTGTGTGTTTGGGCGGGCAGCACGCGCCCCCTGCTGGCCGTCGGGTGAACTACAGGCCGAGTTCCTTCAGTCCCAGGGACCAGGGCGGTTCCCGGCTCCATGGGTGCCGGGGGCCAGGGCGGGTCCCGGCTCCATGGGTGCCGGGGGCCAGGGCGGGTCCCGGCTCCATGGGTGCCGGGGGCCAGGGCGGGTCCCGGCTCCATGGGTGCCGGGGGCCAGGGCGGGTCCCAGGACTGAAGGAGCCTGGATGTCGGTATCTCCTTCTTTTGCCAAACGACTTTCATCAGAGTTAGTTTCTCTAAATCATGATTCGATGAATGAGGGGTTGGAGCTGTTAGTTAAAGTTAGAGTCGTTAGTTAAAATTATTAGTTAAAGTTAAAGTTAGAGTCGTTAGTTAAAGTTAAAGTCAGGGTTGTTGGTTAAAGTTAGTTAAAGTTAGGGTTGTTGGTTAAAGTTAAAGTTAGGGTTGTTAGTTAAAGTTAAAGTCAGGGTTGTTGGTTAAAGTTAAAGTCAGGGTTGTTAGTTAAAGTTAAAGTTAGGGTTGTTGGTTAAAGTTAGTTAAAGTTAGGGTTGTTGGTTAAAGTTAGTTAAAGTTAGGGTTGTTAGTTAAAGTTAAAGTCAGGGTTGTTAGTTAAAGTTAAAGTTAGAGTTGTTAGTTAAAGTTAAAGATAGGGTTGTTAGTTAAAGAGCATGCAGGATTATTTCCAGGGTTAAGGTTTAAACAAATGATGACTTCGTTTCTCAGAATCATGATTTAATGAATGAGTGTTTGGAGTTATTTAAAATCAGGATTGTGAAAACTAAGCTGATTTAATGACTTGGTGTTTGGAGTTAAAGCAAAATAAGGAACGCTTCACGAATTTGCGTGTCATCCTTGCGCAGGGGCCATGCTAATCTTCTCTGTATCGTTCCAATTTTAGTATATGTGCTAGCGAACTAACACGAGAGCATCCTGGGCCTGAGGGGTATTTAAAGGGCTCTGCTCCTCCCTGATCTCACTCACGGTTTCACATCACGCGTTTAAAACAGAGGTTTAAAAACAGGAGAGCACCGGGGCTCAGAGGTCCGGGGGTCTGAGGTGGACTCTGTCCGTGAACGGGCTCATCCGGACTCTGCCGGACTTACTGTGACCCGGTTTAAGGTTCTGGAGCCGAAAGGCCTGATGGGAAATATGCGTAATGAGCCGTTACGTCAGAGAGCCAGGATTGGCGCGCTAAAGGAGGAAGAACAAAAGCTCGTGTTCCGGCTTCATGTGTGTGTGTGAAAGGGTCCGTCCCGGCACAAAGAGAGCTTTTATGTTTTTATGAGAATTCACAACAAGAAACACAAAAACACGGAAGAAGGAAAACTGCGCGAGACGAGAGGAAACAGCCGAGAGACGAGTCAAGATGGAGGTTCCGTGTCTGTTTAAACAACAACGCCAGACTCCATTAATAAAACCTGATATTTCACATGTTTTCGCTTTATCAGACTTAAATCTCACCTCATGAACATGATTAAGAGTTAGTATTAATTCAGAGTGTGTTACCGAGTGTTCGGCTCATAAACAACACAGATATAAACTCTTATTTTAATGATATTGTAACTTTTATCTCCGTTATTACGCTGTTAGTCCCGTGGAGTCTGAGCCTTAAATCAGTCACACACACACTGGAGTCTGGTGCATGTTCCTCAGCTGCAGTGGCACAAACTCTCCAGCAGGTGTCAGCCTGGGACCAGTGTGAGGAGAGTATTTAATATTTACATATAGATGGAGATAATAAAATAATATTTATGACCTCAATTTTAATTCATGTGCACGTGAATTAAAATTGTTCCTGTAAAAAAGTGTTTTAGATTTTATGGCCGAACTTTCATGTTTTATCAAAGTGACGACAAAGTTCCTTTAACTTGAGAACTAAAAATAAATATGGAACAATGAATAGTCACACACACACACACACGAGAGATGTCAGTGACCGGTACCCGGAGCAGTTGGGTGCTCGGTGCCTTGCTCAACAGCACCTCGGCAGTACCCAGGAGATGAACTGGCACCTCTCCAGCCACCAGTCCATGCTCCAGTCATGGTCCACACAGGGACTTGAACCAGCGACCCTCCAGTCCCCAGCGAAGTCACCTTTGGACTGAGCTGCTGCCGCCCCGTCAGTGCAGCCGTGGGATGAGACGCACACAGGACACAGTGACTCCTGCGGTTCTGGGAGCTTTAGCTTTATTTCATGAACACACACTGAAAATGCGACAGTGGGCACGAGTTTAACACCCTTCACTCGGCGCCGCGTGGATCCTCCCGACACATTTCACTTTATCTTCTTCTTCTTCTTCTTCACACAGAAGCGTTAAATCACGTCCTCCTGACTGGAACATGTCAGCGGCCCATGCGCAGAACAAAACACCGACCATGATGCACTGGGGGCAGTAAATGCTGCCCCCTAGTGACCACGTTTGAGCACCGACTGTGGCCAAACTCAACCGCCTTCACAGCTTTAACAGAGTTTAACAGAAGTGGCCCTTTCAAAATAAAACAACAAATAAACTTTACATGTTCCATGTTTTCACTAACTCCTGTGGAAACTCAGACACGCCTGCTCTCACCACCTGCTGACATCAGTCTGAGCCGATCTGGGACCCGTTCACCTGTGATCCACTCATGTTGACCTCCAGCATCAAACATCCAAAGGGAGGGCGTCACAATCCACCTCCACCTCAGATGGTAAATGGACTTGTACTTGTTAACAGCCTTCTAGTCTTCTGAGCTTTCACAGTGTTTGTCACATTCACACTGATGCGGTGGACATCTACAGACCATCTAATGTGACCATTCACACACATTCACACACCCATGCACAGCACAGGGAGCAATTCAGGGTTCAGCGTCTTGCCCAAGGACACTTCAACATGTGGACCAGGGGGAGGTGGGGATCGAACCACCAATCTCTCGAATGGAGGACGACCCACTCTACCACTGAGTCACAGTTGTCCTGTGTGACTCCACACATGAACAATCCAATACTGACCGGAAGTCCTCACTGATCTCAGCTTGAGCACCAGTCAGTGCATCAAACATCCACACTTCGCCCCTTTAATGTGCACAAAACAAGAGATCCACTTGTCCACAGGGTCATTCAACCCTTGAGCAACACGGCAACAATGGCATCAAACAGCAGCCACAGCACCCGTGTGCATCCAACATGCAACAGCACCCAGCATCACCTGCACCCAGGCATCAACTTATGTATACATAAGTAACATACATACATATATAATATATATACATATATATATATACACATATATATTATATATATATATACACATGTATATATATATATATGTTTATATACATACATGTATGTATATGTGTTTATAACAGTACTGAGGAGCTGAGTCAACAGACCGTGGGCTGCGCTTCCGTCACCATCTGAAGTGTCTGAGTCTCCATTGTTTGAAGAGCATCGATCCAGCGGAGCATCAACTGGTGTCGGACATGACGCCGGACTTCTGTTGACTTTGTATCGTGACGTCACTGCAGTGTGTGTGTGTGTGTGTGTGTGTGTGTGTGTGTGTTTAAGTTTAAGTTTAAGGATGAACCTGCAGCAGTTCACTTTAGACGGAAACACATGAGCAGCTGCCTCTGCACGCTCTGCAGCAACACACACACACACACACACACACACACACACACACACACACACACACACACACACACAGCCTTGACTCCGCCCCCACATAGACACACCTCCAGACACACATCACCTCCTAGTGACAACAAATCCATGCTGCTACAATTATGATTATTATTATTGTTATTAACTCAACTCATCTCCAGCCTCTGATCCTGGATCAGGTCTCAGGGGCAGCAGCTCCAGCCTCTGATCCTGGATCAGGTCTCAGGGGCAGCAGCTCCAGCCTCTGGTCCTGGATCAGGTCTCAGGGGCAGCAGCTCCAGCCTCTGATCCTGGATCAGGTCTCAGGGGCAGCAGCTCCAGCCTCTGGTCCTGGATCAGGTCTCAGGGGCAGCAGCTCCAGCCTCTGGTCCTGGATCAGGTCTCAGGGGCAGCAGCTCCAGCCTCTGATCCTGGATCAGGTCTCAGGGGCAGCAGCTCCAGCCTCTGATCCTGGATCAGGTCTCAGGGGCAGCAGCTCCAGCAGGGACCCCAAACTTCCCTGTCCCGGGCCACATTAACCAGCTCTAACTGGGGGATCCTGAGGCGTTCGGGACCCGTGTTCCCCGTTGGGTTTATGAGCTGCGTATAAACCTGGAGCGGTCCTGAACGGGGCGGGGGAAGACCACGAGGACCCGGACCCAGATACAGACAAGGACACAGAGTCTGATACTGAACAATTATTAAAAAACAGAGTTCAACACGGAGGAGACGAGGAACAGACGACGAGTCCGGGACCTGGACCAGGGACCGGGATCTCAGGAGACCCGTTAATGAGAACAACGGTCCGGCTTCTTATACTCAGGGAGGGGGTCAGCAGGACCGGGTACAGCCGGGGGGGACCACGCCGGACCTGCTCCGGGCAACCACACAAAAGGAAGAGGGAAGAGACCGACAGGACCGGGATCCCGACAGGACCTGGATCCAGACAGGACCGGGATCCCGACAGGACCTGGATCCAGACAGGACCGGGATCCTGACAGGACCGGGATCCCGACAGGACCTGGATCCAGACAGGACCGGGATCCTGACAGGACCTGGATCCAGACAGGACCGGGATCCCGATAGGACCTGGATCCCGACAGGACCTGGATCCTGACAGGACCTGGATCCTGACAGGACCTGGATCCCGAGGATCCCCGTGTGAGGAGGTTTTGGACCCTGTTCTGGTTCTTGAGGTTCCCACAGATCCAGTGGAGCTGACGGGTCCCCGTCTGCTGGAGTGTTGACAGAAGAGCCGCGCCCTGATTGGCGTTCCCTTTGACAACAAACGCACACCTGAGTCACCTGTCGGCATAGCCCCGCCCCTTCCCCAGTAGCACTTCCACTTTTCACTGACCTGCGTCACGTTGTTCACAGGTTTCCACGGAGACGATGGCGTCACGTCACCATGTGGGCGGAGCTGAGGCGGTTCACCTGTGAACAAAGGTAAACGTCCCCAAACTGAAGCAGCTGCACCTGTTCCACTTCCTGTTTGTTCCACTTCCTGTTTGTTCCACTTCCTGTTCTGTCTCTGAACTTCCTGTTGTTGGTTACGGTCCGTGTCGACACTTCCCCTGGATCAGGTCTCAGAGGACCAGCTCCAGCCTCTGATCCTGGATCAGGTCTCAGGGGCAGCAGCTCCAGCCTCTGGTCCTGGATCAGGTCTCAGGGGCAGCAGCTCCAGTCTCTGATCCTGGATCAGGTCTCAGGGGCAGCAGCTCCATCCTCTGATCCTGGATCAGGTCTCAGGGGCAGCAGCTCCAGCCTCTGATCCTGGATCAGGTCTCAGGGGCAGCAGCTCCAGCCTCTGATCCTGGATCAGGTCTCGGGGGCAGCAGCTCCAGTCTCTGATCCTGGATCAGGTCTCAGGGGCAGCAGCTCCAGCCTCTGATCCTGGATCAGGTCTCAGGGGCAGCAGCTCCAGCCTCTGATCCTGGATCAGGTCTCAGGGGCAGCAGCTCCAGCAGGGACCTCAAACTTCCCTTTCCCGGGCCACATTAACCAGCTCTAACTGGGGGATCCTGAGGCGTTCCCAGGCCAGTGTGGGGATCTAATCTCTCCACCTGGTCCTGGGTCTTCCCCGAGGCCTCCTCCCAGCTGGACGTGCCTGGAACACCTCCCTAGGGAGGCGCCCAGGGTTCATCCAGACCAGATGATCCTGAACCACCTCAACTGGCTCCTTTCAACACAAAGGAGCAGCGGCTCTACTCCGAGTTCCTCACGGATGCTGAACTTCTCCCCCTCTCTCTAAGGGAGACTCCAGACCCCCTCCTGAGGAAACACACTTCACACGCTTGGACCTGGACCTGGTTCTTTGGGTCCTGACCTGGACCTGGTTCTTTGGGTCCTGACCTGGACCTGGTTCTTTGGGTCCTGACCTGGACCTGGTTCTGTGGGTCCTGACCTGGACCTGGTTCTTTTGGGTCCTGACCTGGACCTGGTTCTTTGGGTCCTGACCTGGACCTGGTTCTGTGGGTCCTGACCTGGACCTGGTTCTTTTGGGTCCTGACCTGGACCTGGTTCTTTGGGTCCTGACCTGGACCTGGTTCTTTGGGTCCTGACCTGGACCTGGTTCTTTGGGTCCTGACCCAGCTTTCAGGACCACAGGTGAGGGTAGGAACCAGGACTGAGGGTAGATCCAGAGCTTTGTCTTCCTCAGCTCTGAGTTTTTCAAATGTGTGAAATTAATTTTAAAGATTAAAATAAATCTGAATGAATTAAAACATTTTTCTCACCATTTTGTTTTTATTTTACATTTATTTTTATTTTATTAATTTATTTCTTGTGTTTATTTTATATTTAATTTTTATTTATTTTTTCTGTATTATTTTGTTTATAAATTTTTTAAATAATTAAAAAGATTAAAAATCAAAGTATTTACATTTAAAATAAATGAATAAATAATAATTATAATTAAATAATAATTATAAATAAATATTAATTATAATTATTAATAAATAATAATTATAATTAAATATTAATTAAAGTTGAAACAGACGAAGTGATTAAAAACATTTTTAATACAAAAATAAAAATCACATCATTTTCGTCACAACAGCAACGAGTCGCTTTGATTTCATCATAATAATAAAAATAAGACAAATAATTATTTATAAATGTTAAAAATGTTCTAATATTAAAATCACAAAAGTGTAAAAACTAAGAAATAAAAGCTTAAAAACAGGAAAATGTTGTTTTTTAATATTACATTTGTTACTTTTGTATTTTAATAAAAAATCATTTATTTATATTTAAATATTTATAAAATATGGAAATTTAATAAAAGTTAAAATATCGTTTCAGTCATTTACGATTTTACATCAAAGTGTTTTCTGATAAATCTGCAGCCGGGGAATCGAACGTGTGACGCGTCGCTCCAGCGCGCACACACACACACACACACACACACAGACACGCACACACGCACACACGCGCACACACACACTCACACACACAGACACACACACACACACACACACACACACACACACACACTCACACACACACACACACACTCACACACACACACACACACACACACACACACACACACACACACACACTCACACACACACTCTCACACACACTCTCACACTCACACTCACACACACACACACACACACACACACACACACACACACACACACACACACACACTCACACACTCACACACACTCACACACACACACACACACACACACACAGCCGCAGGATTGGACGGTGGCCGTTTTGGGGGCGGGGCTTAGTGAAGGGTCACATGTTCGTTCAAATCAAAAACAAATAAAAAACATAAAGAAGTGCGTTGGTCGACGGCGTCCCCGTCTCTAGTGGTCGACCGTGTGCGTCCCCGTCTCTTATTGGTCGACAGCGTCCCCGTCTCTAGTGGTCGACCGTGTGCGTCCCCGTCTCTTATTGGTCGACAGCGTCCCCGTCTCTAGTGGTCGACCGTGTGCGTCCCGTCTCTTATTGGTCGACAGCGTCCCCGTCTCTTATTGGCGTCGACCGTGTGCGTCCCCGTCTCTAGTGGTTGACCGTGTGCGTCCCCGTCTCTAGTGGTTGACCGTGTACGTCCCCGTCTCTAGTGGTTGACCGTGTACGTCCCCGTCTCTAGTGGTTGACCGTGTGCGTCCCCGTCTCTAGTGGTTGACCGTGTGCGTCCCCGTCTCTTAGTGGTTGACCGTGTGCGTCCCCGTCTCTAGTGGTTGACCGTGTGCGTCCCCGTCTCTAGTGGTTGACCGTGTTCGTCCCCGTCTCTTATTGGTTGACCGTGTGCGTCCCCGTCTCTTAGTGGTCGACGGCGTCCCCGTCTCTTAGTGGTTGACCGTGTGCGTCCCCGTCTCTTATTGGTTGACCGTGTGCGTCCCCGTCTCTAGTGGTTGACCGTGTGCGTCCCCGTCTCTAGTGGTTGACCGTGTGCGTCCCGTCTCTTATTGGTTGACCGTGTGCGTCCCCGTCTCTAGTGGTTGACGTGTGCGTCCCCGTCTCTAGTGGTCGACCGTGTACGTCCCCGTCTCTTATTGGTCGACGGCGTCCCCGTCTCTTAGTGGTCGACGGCGTCCCCGTCTCTTAGTGGTTGACCGTGTGCGTCCCCGTCTCTTATTGGTTGACCGTGTGCGTCCCCGTCTCTAGTGGTTGACGTGTGCGTCCCCGTCTCTAGTGGTCGACCGTGTACGTCCCCGTCTCTTATTGGTCGACGGCGTCCCCGTCTCTTAGTGGTTGACCGTGTACGTCCCCGTCTCTTAGTGGTTGACCGTGTGCGTCCCGTCTCTAGTGGTTGACCGTGTACGTCCCCGTCTCTTATTGGTTGACCGTGTGCGTCCCCGTCTCTAGTGGTCGACCGTGTACGTCCCCGTCTCTTATTGGTTGACCGTGTGCGTCCCCGTCTCTAGTGGTCGATCGTGTACGTCCCCGTCTCTAGTGGTTGACCGTGTGCGTCCCCGTCTCTAGTGGTTGACCGTGTACGTCCCCGTCTCTTATTGGTCGACAGCGTCCCCGTCTCTAGTGGTCGACCGTGTACGTCCCCGTCTCTTATTGGTCGACAGCGTCCCCGTCTCTAGTGGTTGACCGTGTGCGTCCCTGTCTCTAGTGGTTGACCGTGTGCGTCCCCGTCTCTAGTGGTCGACCGTGTGCGTCCCCGTCTCTAGTGGTTGACCGTGTGCGTCCCCGTCTCTTATTGGTTGACCGTGTGCGTCCCCGTCTCTAGTGGTTGACCGTGTACGTCCCCGTCTCTTATTGGTCGACAGCGTCCCCGTCTCTAGTGGTTGACCGTGTGCGTCCCCGTCTCTTATTGGTCGACAGCGTCCCCGTCTCTAGTGGTTGACCGTGTGCGTCCCCGTCTCTTATTGGTCGACAGCGTCCCCGTCTCTAGTGGTTGACCGTGTGCGTCCCCGTCTCTAGTGGTTGACCGTGTGCGTCCCCGTCTCTAGTGGTTGACCGTGTACGTCCCCGTCTCTAGTGGTTGACCGTGTACGTCCCCGTCCTCGTCTTCACAGGTTTCTCCAGGTCGTCCTGAAACACACATATATAAATATATATAAAAATATGCACAATGATAAAAAAACAAGGCATCTTTATCTGTTCAGCACTTTTCATACACAGTCAGACTCAAAGTGTTTCACAGCAACATGAATGAATTCAAAGCATCACAGAGACAAAGGGAATAAAAACACAGACAATCATAAAAACAGTGCAGAGATTCAGCAGAAAGCTACAGTGAACATAAAGTTGTAAAAGTGTTCAGAGAGGGTGAAAGGAGGTTTATTCCAGCTGTTTGTTGCATAACGACTGAAAGATGCTTCCCCTTGATTTGAGTTGAACAGACTCTGACAGACTCAGAGGATCTCAGTGATCCTGGAGCTGAGGCAGTGGGAGCAGATCAGTGCTGTACCTCGGCCCTGGACCGTGGAGTGATTCATACGTGAGCAGGAGGATTTTGAACGTACAGGAAGCCGGTGTCATGATTTCAGAGCTGGTGTAACGTGCTCACGTGTTCTGCTCTTTGTCAGAACTCGAGCAGCAGCGTTCTGAACAAGCTGCAGGAGACTGTTACAGTAGTCCGGCCTCCTGCTGATGAAGGCCTGGACACGTGTCTCTAAGGGCGCCCTCCCACTGTGCGTGCGTCCCGTACCCCGTGCTTTAGGGTCCTTGTCCCCCCCCTCCAGGCCCGTTTGTCATCAGAGCCGCCGTAGGCCTCGTGCTCGTAAACGTGCGCACGCTCGTGCTCGTACACGTGCGCACGTGCTTTACTAAAGCCCACCTCTCCCAAACGGGCCGTGGACGGACAGCGTGCTGCAGTTATGCGCGGAGCGGTTGAACTCACACTGGTCAAACGCACTAGACTTGGCCCGGTGCAGAAGGACAGTGTGAGTGCGCCCTGAGTCCTGAGCTGACATGAGCCCTCTCAGTCTCAGTCTCAGTCTTAGGTGGGACGATGTTGTGACTGATTTGATGTGACTGTGGAAATGTAAATCAGAATCCATAATAACCCCAAGATTCATGTTTTATAGTTCAGGGCAAATGTTTGTGCAGGAGATGAAAGAAGCTTTTATAAAATACTAAAATCACTAAAACAGAAGAACGAGTGGAAAAGAAGAAAAGACTCAATAAACAAGTTTCAAGTTCATGTGAGTGCTGTGAGACACGAGGACAGAAGACACCTCAGCACACACGTCCTGAGCATTGTGTGGGATGATAAAAGTCTAAGAGCGTGATCACACTATCCTTTTGGCCACGGCCAAAACCGGTTTTTCAGCTAAAGTCTAGAACCTTTAAGTAGTGTGAGTGCACCCGCTCCGCGCTCAATTGGGGCCAGCTGGGCCGCCACGGCCCGCTTGAAAGAGGTGGGCTTTAGCGGAGCCGTTTGCACATGTACGAGCACGAGCGTGCGCACGTGTACGAGCACGAGCACGAGCCCTACGGCAGTAGCGTAATGTCCGCCTGTTCGGACATTTAACAACAACAACAATGGCGGTGAAAGGTTCACGTTGGTGTGATGCGGAGGTGGAGTGTTTACTGCAGATTTGGTCGATGAAAAGATTCAAAAACAGTCGACAAGACGCACAAAAACTCTGAGGTCTACGGAAAGATCTGGAAACAAAGCCACGCATCGCCATGACGTCATCAATGCGTGTGACGTGTTACGGCTTGAAGGCGTATGGACAGCAAGAAGTATTGGCCGAGGCCCAGGTAGTGTGAGTACAAACGGGGCTGGGGTGCGGGGGGGAGAGGGAGGGGGGACAAGTACCCTAAAGTCCGGGTCTCGGTCCGGGAGGACAGTGTGAGCGCGCCCTAAGAGACGGATCTAAAGAGCTCCAGAGTCGAGCTTCGTGGACTGTGATGAAGGTTGATGAGTTCAGGTGCCGCTGATCGAAGCGTGTTCCTGTCGTGAGCGACGGCGTCAGAGAAACGTTCAGCTGACAAACCAACACGGACACAAATGTGTTTAATATTATTACTATTATTAATGCACGTTAGCAGCACAAAGAGGTGACGTGGCTGTTTTACTGTGAATGATTTTAATAAAACAATCAAAATTCAAATTCATCTGATATCAGATCGATGCTTCTTTAAACAGACGTAACAATGATTCTCCAACGTCACGTTAAAGTGTCACTCTGCTGTAAACTCCTCCTCCGATGCTCTGTGTGTGCACTTTAACCCTCAGTAACCATGGAGACGGTTTTTATTAAGGTAGAGATCCAGGAGAGATGCTAACAGCCGCACATGCTAACAGTGATTAGCTCGGGGCAGCACGGTGAAGGCATTCAAAGGTCTTTTTTAACCACTAATGCTGCTGAAAATAACAGCAAACCTCTGCAGCAGCATGAGAAGAGTCCACACACACACACACACACACACACACACACACACGCACACGCACACGCACACGCACACGCACACACACACACACACACACACACACACACACACACACACGTTGAGACATTTCGTCTCATTTTAACCACAAAACAAAGCGTCATCAGCGTAGTTAGTGAATACAAATCTGTTTTTAGTCGATTTGTATCAATTTTTACAGATTTTATATCAATTTGTACTTATTTTCTATCAGTTTTTACTCATTTTGTATCAATTTTAAATCATTTTGGGTTGATTTGAGTCATTGTGAGCCATATTTATTCCTCTCACATCCATTTTAACTCGTTTTGTAAGAATTTTTATTAATTTATGTAATTTTTAAATCATTTTGTGTCAATTTTTAGTCATTTTCTATCCATTTTGACTCATTCTGCATCATTTTAACCATAAACCAAAGCGTCATCAGCGTAGTTAGTGAAGCCAGAGTTTATTAAAGAGTGTTTTAAAGACTTACCTACTGGCCCCTGCACCAGCTCCTCTCATAGTAAAGTCCATTACAGTGGAAGGAGCCCATTGGTGCTTTGTTGTGTGTGTAGGGACTCTTCTCATGTGTGTGTGTGTGTGTGTGTGTGTGTGTAGGGACTCTTCTCATGCTGCTGCAGAGGTTTGCTGTTATTTTCAGCAGCATTAGTGGTTAAAAAAGACCTTTGAATGCCTTCACCGTGCTGCCCCGAGCTAACCCCTGTTAGCATGTGCGGCTGTTAGCATCTCTCCTGGATTATTGATGATGAGTGCGGAGGAAGGTGCGTTGGTCCTGATAACGTGTGTTTGTGTTGGTGACGTCATAAAAACGAGAGTGAACGAGTGAACGTGTGTAATCTGTGACTCAGCGCTGAGCGCCGCGTTCACTGACGCTCTTTAAATAAACACTTAAGAGTCACGCCCAACGCCGCTTTTGTCCGTTTCCATGTTGTCACGGCGACGATCCCATCACAGCGAGGTGTTCCCACTATTGTCCACGTCCCCTGAGTCAATGTTGACTAAATACAAACAACCGAGGAACAATACGCCGACACACACCCGGAGGAATCAAACACACGCCACCGCTCCACCGCGCCGCCACGAAGCCACGAAGCCACGAGAAACGAGATGTTTAGTCCAATGGGACATGAGTCTCTGTGAGGACATTAGCTCTGTAACGTGTCTCTGTGACGTGTCTGTAACGTGTCTCTGTCACGTGTCTCTGTGACGTGTGTCTGTGACGTGTCTCTGTAACGTGTCTCTGTGTCGTGTCTCTGTCACGTGTCTCTGTCACGTGTCTCTGTCACGTGTCTCTGTGACGTGTCTCTGTCACGTGCCTCTGTCACGTGTCTCTGTGACGTGTCTCTGTCACGTGTCTCTGTGTCGTGTCTCTGTAACGTGTCTCTGTGTCGTGTCTCTGTAACGTGTCTCTGTGTCGTGTCTCTGTCACGTGTCTCTGTCACGTGTCTCTGTCACGTGTCTCTGTGACGTGTCTCTGTCACGTGTCTCTGTGTCGTGTCTCTGTCACGTGTCCCTGTCACGTGTCCCTGTCACGTGTCTCTGTCACGTGCCTCTGTGTCGTGTCTCTGTGTCGTGTCTCTGTGACGTGTCACGTGTCTCTGTAACGTGTCTCTGTCACGTGTCTCTGTCACGTGTCTCTGTGTCGTGTCTCTGTGACGTGTCTCTGTGACGTGTCTCTGTGTCGTGTCTCTGTGTCGTGTCTCTGTGACGTGTCTCTGTTACGTGTCTCTGTCACGTGTCTCTGTAACGTGTCTCTGTAACGTGTCTCTGTCACGTGTCTCTGTCACGTGTCTCTGTGTCGTGTCTCTGTGACGTGTCTCTGTGACGTGTCTCTGTGTCGTGTCTCTGTAACGTGTCTCTGTCACGTGTCTCTGTGACGTGTCTCTGTGACGTGTCTCTGTAACGTGTCTCTGTGTCGTGTCTCTGTAACGTGTCTCTGTCACGTGTCTCTGTGTCGTGTCTCTGTAACGTGTCTCTGTGACGTGTCTCTGTCACGTGTCTCTGTGACGTGTCTCTGTGACGTGTCTCTGTAACGTGTCTCTGTGACGTGTCTCTGTCACGTGTCTCTGTGACGTGTCTCTGTGACGTGTCTCTGTAACGTGTCTCTGTCACGTGTCTCTGTGACGTGTCTCTGTCACGTGTCTCTGTGACGTGTCTCTGTAACGTGTCTCTGTGACGTGTCTCTGTCACGTGTCTCTGTGACGTGTCTCTGTGACGTGTCTCTGTAACCTGTCTCTGTGACGTGTCTCTGTAACGTGTCTCTGTGACGTGTCTCTGTGTCGTGTCTCTGTGTCGTGTCTCTGTGACGTGTCTCTGTCACGTGTCTCTGTCACGTGTCTCTGTCACGTGTCTCTGTGTCGTGTCTCTGTGACGTGTCTCTGTCACGTGTCTCTGTGTCGTGTCTCTGTCACGTGTCTCTGTCACGTGTCTCTGTAACGTGTCTCTGTGTCGTGTCTCTGTGACGTGTCTCTGTGACGTGTCTCTGTCACGTGTCTCTGTCACGTGTCTCTGTCACGTGTCTCTGTGACGTGTCTCTGTGACGTGTCTCTGTCACGTGTCTCTGTGACGTGTCTCTGTCACGTGTCTCTGTCACGTGTCTCTGTGACGTGTCTCTGTCACGTGTCTCTGTCACGTGTCTCTGTGACGTGTCTCTGTGACGTGTCTCTGTGACGTGTCTCTGTGTCGTGTCTCTGTCACGTGTCTCTGTGTCGTGTCTCTGTGTCGTGTCTCTGTGACGTGTCTCTGTGTCGTGTCTCTGTCACGTGTCTCTGTGACGTGTCTCTGTGTCGTGTCGCTGTAACGTGTCTCTGTCACGTGTCTCTGTGACGTGTCTCTGTGACGTGTCTCTGTCACGTGTCTCTGTGACGTGTCTCTGTCACGTGTCTCTGTATCGTGTCTCTGTAACGTGTCTGTCAAGTGTCTCTGTGACGTGTCTCTGTCACGTGTCTCTGTCACGTGTCTCTGTCACGTGTCTCTGTGTCGTGTCTCTGTGACGTGTCTCTGTCACGTGTCTCTGTCACGTGTCTCTGTCACGTGTCTCTGTGTCGTGTCTCTGTGACGTGTCTCTGTCACGTGTCTCTGTATCGTGTCTCTGTGACGTGTCTCTGTCACGTGTCTCTGTCACGTGTCTCTGTAACGTGTCTCTGTGTCGTGTCTCTGTGACGTGTCTCTGTCACGTGTCTCTGTGACGTGTCTCTGTGACGTGTCTCTGTGTCGTGTCTCTGTGACGTGTCTCATTATGGCGTGTCTCATTGTGGCGTTGGACTCACGTAGGGCTTCCTGTTGGGCCCGTCGAAGCGTCCGTGCGTGGTGTACAGTGGGATGTCGTCTCTGTGGTCGTAGGGACTGAAGTCGTGCTGGCGTCCCCTGAAGCAGCACCACCACACCAGCTGCAGAGGAGGGAGACACGCGTTAGCACCTGCTAACTGACTCACTCAGAGTTAGCACCCGCTAACTGACTCACTCAGAGTTAGCACCTGCTAACTTACTCACTCAGAGTTAGCACCTGCTAACTGACTCACTCAGAGTTAGCACCTGCTAACTTACTCACTCGGAGTTAGCACCTGCTAACTTACTTACTCGGAGTTAGCACCTGCTAACTTACTCACTCAGAGTTAGCACCAGCTAACTTACTCACTCGGAGTTAGCACCTGCTAACTTACTTACTCAGAGTTAGCACCTGCTAACTTACTCACTCGGAGTTAGCACCTGCTAACTTACTCACTCAGAGTTAGCACCTGCTAACTGACTCACTCAGAGTTAGCACCTGCTAACTTACTCACTCAGAGTTAGCACCTGCTAACGCGGGGAACAGCATTTTTGTTTCTGTCGTTCTATCAAGATCAATATGATCAAACACATGTTGACTTTAATATCTGTTGTTTTTTAGCATTAAAACTAGAGATGCTAACTCAGGGCGCCCTCCCACTGTGCCTCCGTCCCGTGCCCCGTGCTTTAGGGTCCTTGTCCAGGCCCGTTTGTACTCACACTACCTGGGCCTCGGAGAATGCTTCTTGCTGCCTATACGTCATCACGCCGTAACACGTCAGGCCTCGTGCTCGTACACGTGCACACGCTCGTGCTCGTACACGTGCGCACGCTCGTGCTCGTACACGTGCAAACGTGCTTTACTAAAGCCCACCTCTCCCAAACGGGCCGTGGACGGCAAGCGTGCCGCTCCTAGACGCGGTACGGTTGCACTCACACTGGTCAAAGGAACCAGACTTTAGCCGTGAGACGTGCTGGGGCACGGGACGGAGGCACAGTGGGAAGGCGCCCTTAGATGTTCTTCTCTGCACGCCATCTTTAACTTCATCATAATTAACTGTAATGAGACGAGTCCCAAGTTCACCCGTCAGGGTACCGCTCTTCAGTAAAGCCGTGTTCGCGTTGACGACAGAAAGAGCTACGTTCACAGAAACCCCCGCGCAGGTGACATGGACTCGACCTCAGACCCGGTTCTTGGTTCACACTCACCAGTCCGATGAGCAGCAGGAGCAGCAGCAGCAGAACCAGAGCCGCCAGGACCAGCAGAGCGATGCCCCATCCGGGTACGCCGCCACCACCACCGCTGCTGCTGGCCGCGGCCGCGGTGGTGCTCTGCGATGTGATCGTTTTATCCGGGGAAACTGCCGTCGTTCCATTCCTCGTGTCCGCGGTGTCATACGACGTCATCACCGTGGCTGTGGAGTTGATGTGAGTGGTGTTGCCGGGGGAAACCGTCGCGGCGTGCGTGGTGTTTGGAGATTTCGTTGTCGCGGTCGTGTTGCTGGTGGCGTCGGGACCGGTTGTGGTGGTCATGTCGGTTGCAGGTGACGCCAACACTTGGTCAGAGGAGGGACTGGTGTCTGTACCGGTGGAGGTGACGGAGGGACTGGTGTCTGTACTGGTGGAGGTGACGGAGGGACTGGTGTCTGTACCGGTGGAGGTGACGGAGGGACTGGTGTCTGTACCGGTGGAGGTGACGGAGGGACTGGTGTGTGTACCGGTGGAGGTGACGGAGGGACTGGTGTCTGTACCGGTGGAGGTGACGGAGGGACTGGTGTCTGTACCGGTGGAGGTGACGGAGGGACTGGTGTGTGTACCGGTGGAGGTGACGGAGGGACTGGTGTCTGTACCGGTGGAGGTGACGGAGGGACTGGTGTCTGCACCGGCGGAGGTGACGGAGGGTCCATGTGTGGTCGCTTGCACGGTTGAACTGGCGGAGCTGACGGTGGCGTGATCGGTCGTAGAAACATCCGGAGCGCTGGTGGGCGGTGGAAAGGTGGTTGTCATGGAAACAGTCGTGGTGGACGAAACTAGAGAACGAGAAGAAAAAGAAGAAGAGAAAATGTGAAAGGTGACAGAATCGATGAGTGATGAGGCGTGAAGAGGTGACGTGGGGACACGACTGATCCTCCTCTGAGCAGAAGTGGAAAACAGCAGATGGGGAAGTGAAGTTCATGCTCGATAACATTTCTGCTCCTTCCTCTTTTAGTTTGAAGTTCAACGAGAACTAGAACGGGAAGGTCGTCACAGGGTCGACAGTGACGTAGACTTTGGTGTCGGATCGGCTCCTTAAAGCTCAGTGACGTAGACTTTGGTGTCAGATCGGCTCCTTAAAGCTCAGTGACGTAGACTTTGGTGTCAGATCGGCTCCTTAAAGCTCAGTGACGTAGACTTTGGCGTCAGATCGGCTCCTTAAAGCTCAGTGACGTAGACTTTGGGGTCAGATCGGCTCCTTAAAGCTCGGTGACGTAGACTTTGGGGTCAGATCAGCTCCTTAAAGCTCAGTGACGTAGACTTTGGCGTCAGATCGGCTCCTTAAAGCTCAGTGACGTAGACTTTGGGGTCAGATCGGCTCCTTAAAGCTCAGTGACGTAGACTTTGGGGTCAGATCGGCTCCTTAAAGCTCGGTGACGTAGACTTTGGGGTCAGATCGGCTCCTTAAAGCTCAGTGACGTAGACTTTGGGGTCAGATCGGCTCCTTAAAGCTCAGTGACGTAGACTTTGGTGTCAGATCGGCTCCTTAAAGCTCAGTGACGTAGACTTTGGTGTCAGATCGGCTCCTTAAAGCTCGGTGACGTAGACTTTGGTGTCAGATCGTCTCCTTAAAGCTCAGTGACGTAGACTTTGGTGTGTGATCGTCTCCTTAAAGCTCAGTGACGTAGACTTTGGGGTCAGATCGGCTCCTTAAAGCTCAGTGACGTAGACTTTGGTGTCAGATCGGCTCCTTAAAGCTCAGTGACGTAGACTTTGGGGTCAGATCGGCTCCTTAAAGCTCAGTGACGTAGACTTTGGTGTCAGATCGGCTCCTTAAACACAGAATTCAACTTTCCCAAAACGCTTCTTTTCATCTGAACGCATCAGAAACGTCACGCTTTCTTTATTCAGACTTAATCTGAGTTTGAACTTAATCTGAGTTTGAACTTAATCTGAGTTTGAACTTAATCTGAGTTTGAACTTAATCTGAGTTTGAACTTAATCTGAGTTTGAACTTAATCTGAGTTTGTGCAGCAGAAGTGAACTGAACGACTGAAGCACGACGTCGGACACTTCCTGTCCTCCTCCCCAGGTGTGTCCCTGCTCCAGTGTCTGACCTGAGTTCTCTGATCTCTGCAGACTGGAAGCTTCTCTTCCATGTTACATTAAAAACAAACGTTTAGTGTGAAGCACAGAAACTTTCCTCACCTGTGACGCTGAGAGCGACGCACAGAGCGACGCACAGAGCGACGCACGGAGCGAAGCACGGAGCAAGCGGCGTCCTCATCTCTGCAGGACAAAGGCGTCAGTGTGAGCGGCTGCAGGAGTCTGGTCCCATCCAGAGAAAGAGCCCTTTATACGGCTGCCTCACCTGTGCACAGGTGGAGCGGGGGAGGGACGGGGGAGGAGAGGGGGAGGAGCGGGGGTGGAGCAGGGGAGGAGCCAGGGGAGGAGCGGGGGGAGAGGAGGGGAGGGGGAGGGGAGGAGCAGAGGGAGGAGCAGGGGGAGGAGCAGGAGAGGGGAGGGGAGGAGCAGAGGAGGAGCAGAGGAGGAGCGGGGGAGGGGAGGGGAGGAGCGGGGGGAGGGGAGGGGAGGGGAGGGAAGCAGGGGAGGAGCAGAGGAGGAGCAGGGGAGGAGCAGGACCACAGCTCCACCCTGTTGACCACAGCTCCACTCTGAGGACCACAGCTCCACTCTGTGGCCCACAGCTCCACTCTGAGGACCACAGCTCCACCCTGAGGACCACAGCTCCACCCTGAGGACCACAGCTCCACCCTGAGGACCACAGCTCCACCCTGAGGACCACAGCTCCACCCTGAGGACCACAGCTCCACCCTGAGGACCATAGCTCCACTCCCTGTTCTACGTGTTGTGACGTGTTTTGGACGTGTTCTGGCGTGTTTTGACGTGTCCTGGCGTGTTCTGACGTGTCCTGGCGTGTTTTTGACGTGTTGTGACGTGTCCTGGCGTGTCCTGACGTGTTGTGGCGTGTTGTGACGTGTTCTGATGTGTTCTGGCGTGTTCTGACGTGTTCTGGCGTGTCCTGGCGTGTTGTGGCGTGTTGTGACGTGTTGTGGCGTGTTCTGGCGTGTTGTGGCGTGTTGTGACGTGTTGTGGCGTGTCCTGGCGTGTTCTGACGTGTTCTGACGTGTTGTGGCGTGTCCTGGCGTGTTCTGACGTGTTCTGGCGTGTTCTGGCGTGTTCTGACGTGTTTCGGCGTGTTCTGACGTGTCCTGGCGTGTTCTGGCGTGTTGTGGCGTGTTCTGACTTGTCCTGGCGTGTTCTGGCATGTTCTGGCGTGTCCTGACGTGTCCTGGCGTGTTCTGGCGTTCTGACGTGTTTTGACGTGTTCTGACGTGTTCTGACGTGTTGTGACGTGTTCTGGCGTGTCCTGGCGTGTCGTGGCGTGTTCTGGCGTGTCCTGGCGTGTTCTGACGTGTTCTGGCGTGTTCTGACGTGTTCTGGCGTGTTCTGACGTGTTCTGGCGTGTTTTGGACGTGTTCTGGCGTGTTCTGGCGTGTTGTGGCGTGTCCTGGCGTGTTGTGGCGTGTTGTGACGTGTCCTGGCGTGTTGTGGCGTGTTCTGGCGTGTTCTGGCGTGTCCTGACGTGTTGTGGCGTGTTGTGGCGTGTTCTGGCGTGTTCTGACGTGTTCTGGCGTGTCCTGACGTGTTGTGGCGTGTTGTGGCGTGTTCTGGCGTGTTCTGGTGTGTCCTGGCGTGTTGTGACGTGTTCTGGCGTGTTTTGGACGTGTAAGAACAAAAACAGACGCCGACAGCCGAGAAACTTCAAAACTGATTTTTATTGATTTGGAAAAAGTTGATTTTTCAGATCGAACTGAATCTGGAGCAGGAAACTGTGATGTCACAGGAGGACGGGTGATGTCATCAGCTGTAGGCGTCTTTCTCCGTCTGTGATTGGCTGGATGGTGCGGCCACTGGGAGGTCAAGGGTCAACCCAGGCTCCGCCCCCGACTCACCTGGAGAAGAACACACAGGTGAGTTTCATCTAATCTCATAATAATCTGAGTCATGTAAAGTGTCGTGGTTGGTTCTGACCGCTCGGGCGCCGCAGCCGGGGCGCCAGGTGGCTCCAGAACGAGCACGAGCTCTGACTCAGACCGCGATGATGGCGGAGGGCGGGGCTTAGCTCCAGGTAGGTGGGCGGGGCTTCAGAGGACAGCACCTGCTGCCAGCGGGGCAGAGCTGACTCCGCCCACGCTGGAGACGCGTTCGGGTTCCTGAGGAAAGAGTCGGGAAAAATGAATTCACGAGTCATCGACGTCCCGTTAACGATGACGCTGAGTGTGTGTTAATCTGAGTGTGTGTGTTAATCTGAGTGTGTGTTAATGTGAGTGTGTGTTAATCTGAGTGTGTGTTAATGTGAGTGTGTGTGTTAATCTGAGTGTGTGTTAATCTGAGTGTGTGTTAATCTGAGCGTGTGTTAATCTGAGTGTGTGTTAATCTGAGAGTGTGTTAATCTGAGCGTGTGTTAATCTGAGTGTGTGTGTTAATCTGAGTGTGTGTTAATCTGAGTGTGTGTTAATCTGAGTGTGTGTGTTAATCTGAGCGTGTGTTAATCTGAGTGTGTGTGTTAATCTGAGAGTGTGTTAATCTGAGCGTGTGTTAATCTGAGTGTGTGTGTTAATCTGAGCGTGTGTTAATCTGAGTGTGTGTGTTAATCTGAGAGTGTGTTAATCTGAGCGTGTGTTAATCTGAGTGTGTGTGTTAATCTGAGTGTGTGTTAATCTGAGTGTGTGTTAATCTGACGAGTGTGTGTTAATCTGAGTGTGTGTTAATCTGAGTCTGTGTTAATCTGAGTGTGTGTTAATCTGACAAGTGTGTGTTAATCTGAGTGTGTTAATCTGGAGAGTGTGTTAATCTGAGTGTGTGTTAATCTGAGTGTGTGTTAATCTGAGTGTGTTAATCTGAGTGTGTGTTAATCTGACTGTGTGTTAATCTGAGTGTGTGTTAATCTGAGTGTGTTAATCTGGAGAGTGTGTTAATCTGAGTGTGTGTGTTAATCTGAGTGTGTGTTAATCTGAGTGTGTGTTAATCTGAGAGTGTGTTTTCTGAGTGTGTGTTAATCTGAGTGTGTGTTAATCTGAGTGTGTGTTAATCTGAGTGTGTGTTAATCTGAGTGTGTTAATCTGAGTGTGTGTTGATCTGAGTGGTTGTTAATCTGAGAGTGTGTTAATCTGAGTGTGTGTTAATCTGAGAGTGTGTTAATCTGACAAATTGGTGTTAATCTGAGTGTGTGTTAATGTGAGTGTGTGTTAATCTGAGTGTGTGTTTTCTGAGAGTGTGTTAATCTGAGTGTGTGTTTTCTGAGTGTGTGTTAATCTGAGTGTGTGTTAATCTGAGTGTGTGTTAATCTGAGTGTGTGTTAATCTGAGTGTGTTAATCTGAGTGTGTGTTAATCTGAGTGTGTGTTAATGTGAGTGTGTGGTAATCTGACGAGTGTGTGTTAATCTGAGTGAGTGTTGATCTGACGAGTGTGTTAATCTGAGTGTGTGTTAATCTGAGTGTGTGTTAATCTGAGTGTGTGTTAATCTGAGTGTGTGTTAATCTGACCCGGTCCTGATGAAGCTGGACACGTAGCTCATCACGGCGAGAGAGAGGCGTCGGTCAGAGGAGGTGAAACGCTGCGAGCTGATTGGCTGATGCGGCGTCCCGAACACAAACTGAACGTCCAGAGGAACAGACACGTCGGCCCTGCACACAGGAAACACTCACGGGTCATGCTAACATTAGCAAGGGGGCTAGCTAGCAGCCGTTAGCATCAGCGTATCGGCGGGCACCTGCTGTGAGAGCCGGCGGGGGCGGGCTGGTGGTACAGGAAGACGTTAGCGCCGCTGTTAGCCCAGAGGCTAGCCATCTGCAGACTGGGGCAGACGATGAACAGGTCCCTGAAACACACACACACACACACACACACACACAACAGCGTCATTTCCTCCTCAGTGATGCTAACCGCTAACACTCAGTGCTACCTTTGTGCGCTGATGGATTCTTTCAGTTCTAAGGTTAAAATGACGTCATCAACAGGTTCGTAGGACGTCACTTTAACAGCAGAGATTATGAAAAGTTCCTTCTTATTAAGGAATGGAATGATGCGGAGCTGCTACGTCTGAACATCTCCCCGTAAGAACCTTTAAAATAACTTTATAATAATAATAATATATAATGATGAAGCTGCGGTCTTGGCCAGAACCATCACGCCCCTCCCCCTCTCGTGCACGCAGTGTGTCTTCAGCATCGATCCACTGGACGGAGGACACGCTACACACGGAGGTTTATGATGTGATTAAAAGTGCAGATTATAAGCAGCTAGGCTCTACACAAGCTAGCCTATGGATACGTTACTAGTTTTAGCGTTAGCACTAGAAGCTACTGTTCATTGTTTACTTATTTGCTTATTTGAGTTCGTCCACACGATGGAAAACAAGCTCGACTCCTAAATGTGTGCGTCCACAGAAACCAGGTGCAGCGACTCCAGACGCTGTAGTACCCATGCCAGGCCTGGAGGTGGCGCTGTAACTGCCACAGAAACACACCAACACCAGAGAAGAAGAGACGGGGAGACGCTGTGGAGAATCCTTCACTCTGCAGTTAGTGTCCTCACTGAGCAGAGGGGGCTGCTGGGAGCCCCTTCACTCTGCAGTTAGTGTCCTCACTGAGCAGAGGGGGCTGCTGGGAGCCCCTTCACTCTGCAGTTAGTGTCCTCACTGAGCAGAGGGGGCTGCTGGGAGCCCCTCACTCTGCAGTTAGTGTCCTCACTGAGCAGAGGGGGCTGCTGGGAGCCCCTTCACTCTGCAGTTAGTGTCCTCACTGAGCAGAGGGTGCTGCTGGGAGCCCCTTCACTCTGCAGTTAGTGTCCTCACTGAGCAGAGGGGGCTGCTGGGAGCCCCTTCACTCTGCAGTTAGTGTCCTCACTGAGCAGAGGGGGCTGCTGGGAGCCCCTTCGCTCTGCAGTTAGTGTCCTCACTGAGCAGAGGGGGCTGCTGGGAGCCCCTTCGCTCTGCAGTTAGTGTCCTCACTGAGCAGAGGGGGCTGCTGGGAGCCCCTTCAC
>NC_139833.1:697941-700441 GCF_963691815.1 Echiichthys vipera
AGTGTGTGTGTGTGTGTGTGTGTGTGTGTGTGTGTGTGTGTGTCCATTGTGTGTGGGTGGTGTGTGGTGTGTGTGTGTGTGTGTGTCTGTCCCTGTGTGTGTGTGTGTGTGTGTGTGTGTGTGTCCATGTGTGTTTGTGTGTGTGTGTGTGTGTACCTGGTTTCTGGTACCACCCTAAAGGCTCTGGTGTCGTCTTCACTGTGCTCTCTCTGCACTGCTGCGTCCTCCAGGACGTCGTGTCGTCCTCACCACAGGTTTGAACCCGAGACTGATGAGAGACAGACACAACAGGCCAGCTGCACACACACACACACACACACACACACACACACCACACACACACACAGAGACACACAGAGACACACACACACAGACACACACACACACACACACACACACACACACACAGACACAGACACACAAACACACACCCCCACACAGAGACACACACACACACAGACACACACACACACACACAGAGACACACACACACACACACACACACACACACACACACACCACACACACACACACACAGACACACACGCACAGACACACACACACACAAACACACACACACACACACACACACAACACAGACACACACACACACACACACACACACTCTCAGCATCAGAACAAGTTTCAACGTTTCTTTCTGCCGTGTGTTCTGGTGGTTACCGTGGTAACCATGGTTACCTGGTGATTTGGTGTCTCGCACGAAGCCGAAGCCACGACAACAATGATCCTCGTCGCAGCGCCCGCTCCACACGCCATGAACCTGAGCACCACACACACACACACACACACACAATAGTCAAAAAACAATAAGAAAATGTGTGTGTGTCTCTGTGTGTGTGTGGTGTGTGTGTGTGTGTTTCTGTGTGTGTGCTTGTGTCTGTGTGTGTGTGTGTGTGTGTATGTGTGTGTGTGTCTGTGTGTGTGTGTGTGTCTGTGTGTGTGTGTGTGTGTGTGTCTGTGTGTCCCTGTGTGTGAGTGTGTGTGTGTGTGTGTGTGTGTGTGTGTGTGTGTGTGTGTGTGTGTGTTACCCCTCAGACAGTGTGTGTCTTCTCTCACACTGACTCGGCTGCGGACAGAGTAAGAAACCATCTTCTGGAAGGAAACTCTGGTGTAGAAACTCTGGACGGGACCGGACAGATCCACTGAACACACACACACACGCACACACACACACACACAGAGACACACATAGAGACACACACACACACACACACACACACACACACACACAGAGACACACACATGTAACAAGTACAGTAAGTAAAATAGTCTTCCTTCCTTGCGTCCTTACTTTAATTATCATTCGTGCAATCAGTCGTGTGTGTGTGTGTGTGTGTGTGTCCCTGTGTGTGTGTGTGTGTGTGTGTGTGTGTCTGTCCCTGTGTGTGTGTGTGTGTGTGTGTGTTACCCCTTCTTGCTGTAGGTGTTGTCGGGCCGTCGGTGCATCACGTGGCGGCAGGGTCGTCTCAGAGGCGTGTCGTAACCTCCGCACACTCTGCTGTCAGCAAACAGCGAGCAGCTGAAGAAACCCCGCTGAGTCGGCGTCCGCTGGAGGTCGGCCACGGAGCAGCGGCGCTCCCCGTCTGCAGCCTGAAACACAAACACACGGCCGTCACACGCTGGGAGCAGGAGCACGGCGGGGCGAGGTCATCGCGGCGAGGCACGTACGCGTGAGACACCAGAGCAGTGCTGCTGGGAGTCGTAGTTGTTCTTGTTGAGCCAGAAGGGAGAGCGAGGGCGGTTTCCTGCCAGGGTCCACGGAGGACGGCGTCCTCCGCCAGGGACTCGAACTTCAGCCCGCCACGGACGCTGGACACAAAAACAGCATCATCATCATAGAGAGGCTTCATCCGTCGGAGCGGCGGCGCTGTGCTCCGCCTCCAAACATGGCCGACACGTTCATCATCATTAACCTGCAGAATCAAACCAGAGAAGATACGAACCGTCCAGAGGAGGAGACGGTTCTGCTGCTGCACAGGAACCAGAACCAGAACCAGGGGCAGAACCAGGAGCAGGACCAGAAGCAGGACCAGAACCAGGGGCAGAAGCAGGACCAGGGGCAGAAGCTGCTGAAACAACAACAGTGGGACACAAACACTGTGAACCCTGAGAGCATCTTTAATGTCTGATCTCTGTTTCACCGTCTGGACTGTGACGTGTCCCGGGGCTAATGCTAATGCTAAAGCTAACGTTAGCGTTAGCCGTGGTCACCAGGGTCGGACTTTGTCACTTTCTACATAAACTAGTTCTAGAGAAGGAAGGAAGGAAGGAAGGAAGGAAGGAAGGGAGGGAGGAAGGAAGGGAGGGAGGAGGAAGGAAGGGAGGGAGGGAGGGAGGAAGGAAGGAAGGAAGGGAAGTGTGTGTCTCTCTGTGTGTGTATGTCTCTGTGTGTGTGTGTGTGTGTGTGTGTGTACCCGGGTGCAGGTAGACGGCGTGGAAGCTGACGATGCTCGCCTGGTAGTCCGTCCTGTTCTTGGCG
>NC_139833.1:710441-712941 GCF_963691815.1 Echiichthys vipera
TGTCCCCTCAGCGCTCACTTAGAAGGAAAATAACGTGTGACATGAATGAGAGAGACGACTTACAGGAGACGGCGCCCCCCGTTGACCCGGCAGCCGTCGTCTTTCCCTCGGCGTCCACGCAGAAGCAGCGAGATCCGACACACTGCAGCGGCAGGAAGTCTCCGTCCTCAGAGCACGCCGGGACGTGGATCTCAGCGCCGGCCGCCAGGTTTCCTTTCACCTTCAGCGCCAGCGCTCGCTGCGTCTCACAGGGGGACGGGCACCGCGGCCGACCGCCGGCGGTACGTGACCCGGCGACCTCCTGACCCCGAGAGTCCACGCACCAGCACTCGGCACCGCCACACTGAACCTCCTGGAAACCACCGCTGGGCGTGCAGCTGGGGACAAAGATGGCCGCCGCGTCCGGGTCCTGGTCTCCGGAGCAGGAACGCAGCAGAGGAGCCAGAACCTGCAGAGCATCGAGGGGCAACGGTGCAGGTGTTAAGAAGAGGAAAAGGTGTGTTCAGGTGTGTCTCAGGTGTGTCTCAGGTGTGTGTCAGGTGTGTTCAGGTGTGCTCAGGTGTGTTCAGGTGTGTTCAGGTGTGCTCAGGTGTGTTCAGGTGTGTTCAGGTGTGTTCAGGTGTGCTCAGGTGTGTTCAGGTGTGTTCAGGTGTGCTCAGGTGTGTTCAGGTGTGTCTCAGGTGTGTTCAGGTGTGTTCAGATGTGTTCAGGTGTGCTCAGGTGTGTTCAGATGTGTCTCAGATGTGTTCAGGTGTGTTCAGGTGTGTTCAGGTGTGCTCAGGTGTGTTCAGATGTGTCTCAGGTGTGTTCAGGTGTGTTCAGGTGTGTTCAGGTGTGCTCAGGTGTGTTCAGATGTGTCTCAGATGTGTTCAGGTGTGTTCAGGTGTGTTCAGGTTTGCTCAGGTGTGCTCAGGTGTGTTCAGGTGTGTCTCAGATGTGTTCAGGTGTGTTCAGGTGTGTTCAGGTTTGCTCAGGTGTGTTCAGGTGTGTCCCAGGTGTGTGTTCAGGTGTGTTCAGGTGCGTCTCAGGTGTGTTCAGGTGTGCTCAGGTGTGTTCAGGTGTGTCTCAGGTGTGTTCAGGTGTGCTCAGGTGTGTCTCAGGTGTGTCCAGGTGTGTCTCAGGTGTGCTCAGGTGTGTTCAGGTGTGCTCAGGTGTGTCTCAGGTGTGTCCAGGTGTGTCTCAGGTGTGCTCAGGTGTGTTCAGGTGTTCAGGTGTGTCTCAGGTGTGTTCAGATGTGTCTCAGGTGTGTTCAGATGTGTCTCAGGTGTGTTCAGGTGTGTCCCAGGTGTGTTCAGATGTGTCTCAGCTGTGTTCAGGTGTTCTCAGGTGTGTCTCAGGTGTGTCTCAGGTGTGTCCCAGGTGTGTCTCAGGTGTGTTCAGGTGTGTTCAGGTGTGTCTCAGGTGTGTTCAGGTGTGTCTCAGGTGTGCTCAGGTGTGTTCAGATGTGTCTCAGATGTGTTCAGGTGTGTTCAGGTGTGTTCAGGTGTGTTCAGATGTCTCAGGTGTGTTCAGGTGTTCTCAGGTGTGTTCAGGTTTGTTCAGGTGTGTTCAGATGTCTCAGGTGTGTTCAGATGTCTCAGGTGTGTCTCAGGTGTGTCTCAGGTGTGTCTCAGGTGTGCTCAGGTGTGTCTCAGGTGTGTTCAGGTGTGTCTCTGGTGTGTTCAGATGTCTCAGGTGTGTCTCAGGTGTGCTCAGGTGTGCTCAGGTGTGTCTCAGGTGTGTTCAGGTGTGTTCAGGTGTGTTCAGGTGTTCTCAGGTGTGTCTCAGGTGTGTCTCAGGTGTGTTCAGGTGTGTCTCAGGTGTGTTCAGGTGTTCTCAGGTGTGTCTCAGGTGTGTCTCAGGTGTGTTCAGGTGTTCTCAGGTGTGTCTCAGGTGTGTGTCTCAGGTGTGTTCAGGTGTGTCTCAGGTGTGTCTCAGGTGTGTCTCAGGTGTGTCTCACCTGTCCCAGTGAGGCAGAGTGCGAGCTTCTGCTCAGTGTGTGTTTGAGGGCAGAGAGGAAAGCCGGGTCCTCCAGAGCTCTGCTGACGGACCGGACCAGGTCCTGGTTCTTCCTGAGGCCGGCGGCGGCGCTCTGAGAGGAGAGGTGGTCCAGGCCGAGGGCGCCTCGAGCTCCGACCGCCGCGCTGAAGTTAAAGGAGGCGGCGTTCTTCAGGAACTTCCCTCCGAACAGGTTTTCCTGGAGGCGGCGAGGGGAGGAGCGAGCCAGGGCCTGCAGAGCCCCGCCCACCGAGGGGAAAAGACCCCCGAGGACCTCGACAAGGACAGACAGGAAGTGGGCGGGGTCCGCCTCCACCGGCAGGAGGTCCCTGAGAGGCCGGAGGACCAGGAGACACGAGGAGGAGGGGGAGGAGGAGGAGACAGGGGAGGAGCCCAGAGGAGGAGCAACAGGACCAGAGAAGAGCCGGGACAGAGAGAGACGCCGCTGAGAGAGGCAGTCAGGGAGACCAGAACCTGGGGGGGGGGGGGAGAGAGAGGAGGGGGGAGGGAGAGAGGGGGGGGG
>NC_139833.1:722941-738541 GCF_963691815.1 Echiichthys vipera
TGAGCCCCCCCCAGATCCAGACTGTGTGTGGAGGTGAGCCCCCCCCCAGATCCAGACTGTGTGTGGAGGTGAGCCCCCCCCCAGATCCAGACTGTGTGTGGAGGTGAGCCCCCCCCAGATCCAGACTGTGTGTGGAGGTGAGCCCCCCCAGATCCAGACTGTGTGTGGAGGTGAGCCCCCCCAGATCCAGACTGTGTGTGGAGGTGAGCCCCCCCCCAGATCCAGACTGTGTGTGGAGGTGAGCCCCCCCAGATCCAGACTGTGTGTGGAGGTGAGCCCCCCCAGATCCAGACTGTGTGTGGAGGTGAGCCCCCCCCAGATCCAGACTGTGTGTGGAGGTGAGCCCCCCCAGATCTAACTGGGAGCTCCACCTCCCTCACAAGCTCCGGCTCCTTCCCCCACAGAGAGGAGACGCTCCACGTCCCCAGAGCCTCTGCTGCCCGGGTCTGGACCCTCCAGGCCCCTAACCCTCACTGCCCCCCCCCCCCCCGTGCAGCAGCGCCCCGACCCCAGTGTATATAAATATAAATATATATAAATATGTATATAAATATAATAAATGTGTCAGATCTTTATTAAAGGTCATAATAACTTATATATATATATATATAAACATGATAAAGTGAGTGACCTGGAGGAACGGCGCTCGTTGTGCAGCAGCTCCTTCTTTCAGAACATGAACCAGGATCCTCCGAACTCTGTCCATGACGTCCAGACCTGCACCACAGGGACCAACAACATGTTTATATTATTATTATTATTAATATTATTATTTATTTATCCATGACATCCAGACCTGCACCACAGGGACCAGCACATGTTTATATTATTAATATTATTATTAATATTTATTTATCCATGACGCCCAGACCTGCACCACAGAGACCAACAACATGTTTATATTATTATTATTATTAATATTTATTTATCCATGACGCCCAGACCTGCACCACAGAGACCAACATGTTTATTTACATATTTATATTATTTTTTTCTTTATTTAATACTCCACAACTTTCTGATACTGAACATGATCTTTATTTACATATTTATATTATTATTATTATTTATTTATTGTTCAACAATTGTCTGATACTGAACATGTTTATTAAGATTTTTTTATTTAATTATTTAAAAGCTCAAAAATGACACTGACCAATGTTTATTTTCGTATTTATTTGATTTTATTTCAAAGGTCAAAAACTGTCTGATACTGAAAATGATGTTTATTATTTAAATATTGTCTTTCTTTATTTAAAAGTTATTAAATCTGCTGAACTTAAGTTTGAGTCAAAGTTCATTTACTATCAAACAGGAGCCGTTAGCATCATGCTAACACGCTAACTGTTAGCTAACACGCTAACTTTAAGGTAACGGTTTATTTAACGGTTATAAAATGTTAATTATATTTTGGCGGGAACAAAAACCGTTTCCGTTTTTACTTCCGCAGCTTTATAAGTTCACTTCCGGTCTGAAACGGTTGAAATAAACACGGTAAAACGGTGGAAACGGTGGAAACGATGGAACCGCAGCTCACAGCGGGAGAAACCTACCGGCAGAGAGCAGCCAGCAACAGCTGACGTCACCGGTGTGCGCCCGGGTAACAACTTCCGCACCACTTCAAAATAAGAGCATGAAACCTTCAGGAACTCCGCTTTTTAAAAAAAAATTAAATGTATTATTTAAAACAACTTGATTTAAAAATAAAATAAACTTATAGGAAAATTCTTAATAATACAAACGTGAATATAAGAACAAAAGACACGAGAGAGAAGAATAAATAAAAATAAGTAAAATAAAAAGTGTCAATAATAAAAAATAAAATAAAGTTTAAATAAAAAGCTTCTTTCTTGATCCTCTTTATTAAAAACAATAAAACACAGATTCTTATCGGTGAATTTGCGTTTATGGATGTGTTGTTTTTCTATTATAATAATTAATTACAATTATGATTAATAATATTAATCATCTGGTCTGGATGAACCCTGGGCGCCTCCCTAGGGAGGTGTTCCAGGCACGTCCAGCTGGGAGGAGGCCTCGGGGAAGACCCAGGACCAGGTGGAGAGATTAGATCTCCACACTGGCCTGGGAACGCCTCAGGATCCCCCAGTTAGAGCTGGTTAATGAGGCCCGGGAAAGGGAAGTTTGGGGTCCCTGCTGGAGCTGCTGCCCCTGAGACCTGATCCAGGATCAGAGGCTGGAGCTGCTGCCCCTGAGACCTGATCCAGGACCAGAGGCTGGAGCTGCTGCCCCTGAGACCTGATCCAGGATCAGAGGCTGGAGCTGCTGCCCCCGAGACCTGATCCAGGATCAGAGGCTGGAGCTGCTGCCCCTGAGACCTGATCCAGGATCAGAGGCTGGAGCTGCTGCCCCTGAGACCTGATCCAGGATCAGAGGCTGGAGCTGCTGCCCCTGAGACCTGATCCAGGATCAGAGGCTGGAGCTGCTGCCCCTGAGACCTGATCCAGGACCAGAGGCTGGAGCTGCTGCCCCTGAGACCTGATCCAGGATCAGAGGCTGGAGCTGCTGCCCCTGAGACCTGATCCAGGACCAGAGGCTGGAGCTGCTGCCCCTGAGACCTGATCCAGGATCAGAGGCTGGAGCTGCTGACCCTGAGACCTGATCCAGGATCAGAGGCTGGAGCTGCTGCCCCTGAGACCTGATCCAGGACCAGAGGCTGGAGCTGGTCCCCTGAGACTCTGGATCAGAGTCTTCCTTAAAACTCTCTCTTTAAATGTTTTAACTGGAAAATTTAAAACATCAGTAAAATAAATAAATTAATGGGAAATTAAAAAGTAAAGTAAATTAACAGGAAATTAATAAAAAGGTAAATAAATAAATAAAAAGCTCCTTAAAACATAAATTTAACTGTGTCAAATTTGATGTATTAAAATAATTGGTGCATTTAAAGACGTGTTCATTTATGATTCATGTTTATTTAATATATTTTATTTTTGATTCACAGGAGAAAATGAACTAAAATCACTTTAACCTGTAACAAAGATTCAAACGTGTGAATAAAATAAAGAATATTAATAAAAAACAAACATTTATTTCTTGAAAACTTGTTTTTATTACAGGACAGAAAAATAAAAAGATCGTATCAGAGAAAGTTTGTTTTAAACGCGTTTGGATGAAAAACAAAAGTGTTTCTACAGAAAAGATGAAAAAAATATAAAATATATAAAATTTATTACAAAAACTTTTATTTTCTTGACTTGAACACGACGTCGATCACGTGGATAAAAAAGAGATTTATGGATTAAAATAAGAAAATATTTCTGATATTTAAGAAGATCGACACGTTTCCAGTGTTTTCAATGATCAGTTATTAATATATAAAGTTATTAATCTGATTATTAATCTGATTATTAATCTGTGTGATTCTGATTCAAACGTCACTGGAAATGAAAAAACGCAGATTTCTTCTTCCTTCGTTCAAAGTTCGGATCAAATCTGAAGTTTGTGTTCGAACTTTTTCATGTTTCACTTTATTTTAAGTTTTAATCCTCAGATTAAAACTTAATCTGGGGATTAAAACGTGTCTGGGTGCAGATCAGAGACAGAAGCAGGAATCCAGACAAACCTTCATCATTCATTCATGTGTCGATGACGTCATCATTAGGTAGTGATGATGTCATTATTACGTCATCACTACGTCTTTATTACGTCGTTATTACGTCGTGAGCTTCTTCAGCTGTTTGACACTTTTGTTGGATTATAAATGTTTGTTTAAGCTTCATCAGCTTCAGTAAAACATCACAATTGTAAATTTCAGACGATAAAACAGGAAAAACATGATCATCAGGAACCGAACACACCTGGAGACGTTTCACACACACGTGAAGAACCGACGGCAGGAGGTCGGATTCGTTCTGAACGAGCCGTCAATAAAAGTTCAAACATGAGCAGAAAAATATTATTTAAAAAATGGATTCATTTGATTAAAGGTGTTAAAATAATGAAGGAATATTTCACCCAATCACAAAACAACTACAAAGAGACGCAAAACAACTACAAAGACACAAAACAACCACAAAGAGACACAAAACAACTACAAAGAGACACAAAACAACTACAAAGAGACACAAAACAACTACAAAGAGACACAAAACGACTACAAAGAGACACAAAACAACTACAAAGAGACACAAAACAACCACAAAGACACAAAACAACTACAAAGAGACACAAAACAACTACAAAGACACAAAACAACTACAAAGAGACACAAAACAACTACAAAGAGACACAAAACAACTACAAAGAGACACAAAACAACTACAAAGACACAAAACAACTACAAAGAGACACAAAACAACTACAAAGAGACACAAAACGACTACAAAGAGACACAAAACAACTACAAAGACACAAAACAACTACAAAGAGACACAAAACAACTACAAAGAGACACAAAACAACTACAAAGAGACACAAAACAACTACAAAGACACAAAACAACTACAAAGAGACACAAAACAACCACAAAGAGACACAAAACAACTACAAAGAGACACAAAACAACCACAAAGACACAAAACAACTACAAAGAGACACAAAACAACTACAAAGAGACACAAAACAACATCAAAGAGACACAAAACAACCACAAAGAGACACAAAACAACTACAAAGAGACACAAAACAACCACAAAGAGACACAAAACAACCACAAAGAGGCACAAAACAACTACAAAGAGACACAACACAACCACAAAGAGACACAAAACAACTACAAAGAGACACAAAACAACCACAAAGAGACACAAAACAACTACAAAGAGACACAAAACAACCACAAAGAGACACAAACAACTACAAAGAGACACAAAACAACTACAAAGAGACACAAAACAACCACAAAGAGACACAAAACAACCACAAAGAGACACAAAACAACCACAAAGAGACACAAAACAACCACAAAGAGACAAACGTGTTTGGGGAAGAATTCCTTTAAATTATTTTGAGCATTAACAGTAAAAAAACAATCAACTTCAAACGAATCACAGATTTAAATCTTTTATAATCATAAAGTATTGAAATTAGACAAAAAACAGAATCATTTCCTTCATCAAAGTATTTTAAAAAAACAAAAAGATTAAAAACGATTAAAAAAAACTTAAAAATGAAAAATAAAAAACACAAAAACAAAAGACTGAAGAACATTAAACATCAGACACGTGGAGACGACGAGAGGAAGAAGAAGGGATTGGTCCAGAGAGGTCAGAGGTTAAAGGTCAGAGGTCAGGGGTTAAAGGTCAAAGGTCAGGGGTCAGAGGTCACAGGTTAAAGGTCAGAGGTCAAAGGTCAGGGGTCAGACGAGCGGGCTCCGTGTTTGCGTCACTACGCGATCTGTACCGGAAAACTCTCCTACGCAAAGAAGGAAATCAGGGGACGCAGCGTCAGACGCCAAACTCCCCGTAGGGAGGAGGGTCGGGTGGAGGACGGGTCCAAACCTCAGGACTCTGCCCTGAAAGACCGGGGGTTCAAGTCCCGGAAGAACCGAGACAAACCACCACCTTCATAATCATCAGACTGAACGTGATTGGTCCAGACTGAACGTGATTGGTCGGTCCAGACTGAACGTGATTGGTCCAGACTGAACGTGATCGGTCGGTCCAGACTGAACGTGATTGGTCCAGACTGGACGTGATTGGTCCAGACTGAACGTGATCGGTCCAGACTGAACGTGATTGGTCGGTCCAGACTGAACGTGATTGGTCCAGACTGAACGTGATTGGTCCAGACTGAACGTGATCGGTCCAGACTGAACGTGATTGGTCGGTCCAGACTGAACGTGATTGGTCCAGACTGAACGTGATCGGTCCAGACTGAACGTGATTGGTCCAGACTGAACGTGATTGGTCCAGACTGAACGTGATTGGTCGGTCCAGACTTACCGTGATTGGTCAAGACTGAACGTGATTGGTTGGTCCAGACTGAACGTGATTGGTCCAGACTGAACGTGATTGGTTGGTCCAGACTGAACGTGATTGGTCCAGACTGAACCTGATTGGTCCAGACTGAACGTGAAGCAAGAAGCTAACGTTAGCCAGCATAGGTTACACTGAGCTGACAATAGCTAGAGGCTAACATTAGCCAGCTAGCTGTAACTTAGCTACACTGCATGCATCTGTGTCGGTAGCTACCTAACGTTAGCTTATAAAGTCGTTTACAAACGGCGAGGAGTCTGGATGAATCAGCCGACGTTATCCACCCAAGACAGGATGTTGCTACGTCAGCGAGCTAACAGTAGCTAACGTTAGCAGCTAACAGTGTTTTATCAGCACCGGGGGAAAAAGGTTTCGTTGTAACAGCTGAAAAGATTCAAACACTAAAACGTTTCACAATTCATTTTAGTGCAGAACCGTGAGTAAGAGATCGTAGAAGCGTCTCCATGGGAACACGCTGAACGAGAGCGCCCCCTGGCTTCCTTCTGTGTAAGTTGCACGTGCGCGGTGCAGGTGCAGGTGCAGGTTTGTGGCCGCGGCGTAAAGAGGAGATGTTTCCGGTGCAGACGAGACGCGACTCACGGAACAAAAGAAAACAGGTGCAGAGGAAGTAAAAAACCTGCGTCTCACGTAAAGAAAATAAAAATAAAAGAGCTAAAGTGTCCGAACTGAAACTGTAGAAACAACAAATTTCTCCGGATTCAAAAAGAAATAATGGACTTTAATTTAGAGCACGTGAGAAACTGGACACGATGAATGAAACTGAGATAAAAACGGATCAAACATCGTCACGAGCTTCTGCTGTTCATGAAGAAATGTTTTTAAAATCATTTTAAAAGTTCACACTTTTTTTTATCTGTTTACAACATTAAACTCTTTCACTTCCACACTGAACTTTATTTAAACTTTATTTAAACTTTATTTAAACTTTATTTAAACTTTATTTGTATAGTTTTGTTTTCTCTCATCTCAGTTTCAGAAACTCACGTTCATTTATTTCCTCACAAAGTTAAAAATCTAGATTTGGACTTTCATGAGGCGTTCAGGGACCAAACGGAAAGAAATAACCGCGGCCGCGACTCAAATAAAAATATATAAAATATATAAATGTTATTTTTGTTTTTTCTTTTTTAGTTGTTTTTGTCCAAAAAAACGCAACAACGTTCAGTGAATTATGAGAATTTTGTTGTCAATTAAAACAAAATGAGAGAAGCTAACGTTAGCCAGCTTAGATTACACTGAGCTAACGTTAGCCAGCGTAGGTTCACTGAGCTAATGTTAGCAAGAAGCTACCATTAGCCAGCTAGCTGTAACTTAGCTATGCTCCATGGATCTGGCGTCAGTGTCTTTGTAGCGTTAGCTGATAAAGTCGTTTACAGTTGTTTACGTTTGAGTTACCCACTCAAGAAAATAAAAAGAAACTAAACGCAATTTTATGTGAAAATATTCATTTTTTTCTTTTCGTTTTTTTGTGTCCGGACCCAAAAGGTCGCGATATTTCAAAAACCGCAACAACGTTCAGTAAATTCTGAGAATTTTGTTCTCAATTAAAACAAAATGAGAGAAGCTAACGTTAGCCAGCTTAGGTTTCACTGAGCTGACAATAGCGAGAGGCTAACATTAGCCAGCTAGCTGTAACTTAGCTACGCTGCATGGATCTGCGTAGGTGGCTTACTAACGTTAGCTGATAAAGTCGTTTACAAACGGCGAGGAGTCTGGATGAAGCTAACGTTAGCCAGCTAAGGTTTCGCTGCTATGTCATTAGCAAGAAGCTAATGTTAGCCAGCTAGCTGTAACTTAGCTACGCTGCATGGATCTGTTGCGTCCTAGCGTTAGCTGCTAAAGTCGTTTAAATGTCGTTGACTCAATAAAAATAAAACAAACGTAATTTTATGTGAAAACTTTTGTCGTCACTTGAAACAAAGTGTGAATAAAGTTTCTGGTTTTGAATAAAGAAAAACGTGCAGCAGAATATTTAGTGTCTGTTGAAACATCATCGTGTGTTTGTGATAAACGCCGTCAGCTGATCGCGTCACGTGGCGCCCGCGACTAAAACCAGGATTAAAAATGGACGCCAGGCGTGAAGCTCCGCCTCCTGCCGCCACGTTTGAAGGAGCAGTGATGTCACTCATTCTGCTCCGCTGGCCGGCGTGTTGAGTTTCTCCGCCTCCGCTGAAGCGTCCGCCGTCACCGCGCCGCCGTTACTGGACTCCGGCTTCCCGTCCGCCGTGAAGGGAAAACCGTTAGTCTTCACGAACCAGCCGAGGTCGGCGAAGAACGTCAGCGTCGCCAAGAAGCCGAACGCCTGCAGGAGGGAGGGAGGAGGAGGAGGAGGAGGGAGGAGGAGGAGGAGGAGGGAGGAGACGAGAGGAGGAGGAGGAGACGAGAGGAGGAGGAGGGGAGGAGGAGGAGGAGGAGGAGGGAGGGAGGAGGAGGAGGAGGAGGAGGAGGAGAGGAGGAGGAGAGGAGGAGGGAGGAGGAGGAGGGAGGAGGAGGAGGGAGGGAGGAGATGAGAGGGTCAGAGAGGAGGAGGAGGGAGGGAGGGAGGAGGAGGAGGAGGGGAGGAGGAGGAGGGAGGAGGAGGAGGAGGAGGAGGAGGAGGAGAGGAGGAGGAGAGGAGGAGGGAGGAGGAGGAGGAGGAGGAGGAGGAGGAGGAGGAGGAGATGAGAGGGTCAGAGAGGAGGAGGAGGGAGGGAGGGAGGAGGAGGAGGAGGAGATGAGAGGGTCAGAGAGGAGGAGGGAGGAGACGAGAGGAGGGAGGAGGGAGGAGATGAGGAGGAGGAGGAGGAGACGAGAGGAGGAGGGAGGAGATGAGGAGGAGGAGGAGGAAGAGGAGGGAGGAGATGAGGAGGAGGAGGGAGGAGACGAGAGGTCAGAGAGGAGGAGACGAGAGGTCAGAGGAGGAGGAGGAGAGGAGGAGACGAGAGGGTCAGAGAGGAGGAGGATATAAATAAGTAGATGAAGAAGGAGGTGGAGATGGTAAAGAAGGAGGTAAAGGAGGAGGCGCGTCCTCACCACAGCGCTCCTCTCCAGAGTCGTGCCGCTGTTGTCTGAAGCGAAGACGATGGAGGCGATGAGGAAGAGCAGAGCGATGATGAAGGTGTACAGGAAGTCCTGCAGGACCCCACAGGAAGAGACAAGTGTTCAACACCAGCGTGGTTCACACGGCAACAGTCTCCATGGCAACAACATATCACAGATAATATACACACACAACACAGGTGTTTGTTGTTGTTGTTGTTCTGAGGAGTGTGTTGTTGTTGTGCTCACCAGGCGGGGCCAGCAGCTCAGGCCCACCCTGGTGAAGACGTGTTGTGTTGTTGTTGTGTTGTTGTTGTTGTGTTGTTGTTGTTGTTGTGTTGTTGTGTTGTTGTTGTTGTGTTGTTGTGGTGCTCACCAGGCGGGGCCAGCAGCTCAGGCCCACCCTGCTGTGCAGCCTGGTGCTGAGGAGGACGAGCAGCAGCAGAGTGAAGAGGAAAGACGAGCAACTGATGAACTCAAAGAAGTAGAGAGCAGAGCAACTGATGCAGCTGCTGACCACCTCCTCCAGGAGGAACGCCACCAGGGAGAGGAGCTACACACACACACACACACACACACAGGGACACACGGACACACACACACACACACACACACACACACACACACACACACACACACACACACACGTGAAAAGATGCATTTCTCAAAATCGACAACTTTTCCTCAAATTTTTACGACTTTCTTTACGGGGTCAGAGGTCTTTGAACGCACCACAGAGGGTCAGGGGTCTTTGAACGCACCACAGAGGGTCAGGGGTCTTTGAACGCACCACAGAGGGTCAGGGGTCTTTGAACTCACCACAGAGGGTCAAGGGTCTTTGAACGTACCACAGAGGGTCGAGGTCTTTGAACTCACCACAGAGGGTCGGGGGTCTTTGAACGCACCACAGAGGGTCAAGGGTCTTTGAACGCTACACAGACCGTCTCCTTTAGTGGTCTAAACTTAACGGTCTCCTTCAGTGGTCTAAATATAGCCCGTGCCTGTTGTGGACTTTACAGCAGGTTATAAAAGTCTGGGTTTGGGAGGAAACCCTGAACCACAGAGACGCTGACGTCAGGCCGTGGGTTTGAATCCGAGCTGAAAATAGAACTTTTATGTTCCAATAGAAACCAAACATTCATCCACAGCACAGTCTGTTCGTGTCCGTGCAGAGTCCAGTCCATGAGAGACTAAAACCGGCTTTTCGTCCCTCGCTCCCCGGACACGTGTGGCTGGGGCGGCGTGCTGAGCAGACGTTGTGGGGGCGGCGCGCAGAGCGGACGTTGTGGCGGCGTGCAGAGCGGACGTTGCAACAGCAGCGTTGGGTCAGCGGCCCCTGAGATCTGCTGAGTGAGCGTTCTGCTCACCAACGGTCGACCCGCAGAACTTTCACTTCCACATGTGCAACTTCCTCACACACACACACACACACACACACACACACACACACACACACACACACACACACACACACACACACACACACACACACACACACACACACACACACACACACACACACACACACACACACACACACACACGAAAAGATGCCTTTTTCAAAATCGACAACTTTTTTCCTCAAACTTTTACGACTTTTTGTCACAATATTCCGACTTTCAGGGGTCTTTGAACTCACCACAGAGGGACGGGGGTCTTTGAACTCACCACAGAGGGTCGGGGGTCTTTGAACGCACCACAGAGGGTCAGGGGTCTTTGAGCGCACCACTGAGGGTCGGGGGTCTTTGAATGCACCACAGAGGGTCGGGGGTCTTTGACAAACCACAGAGGGACGGGGGTCTTTGAACGCACCACAGAGGGACGGGGGTCTTTGAACGCACCACAGAGGGGTCAGAGGTCTTTGAACACACCACAGAGGGACGGGGGTCTTTGAACGCACCACAGAGGGACGGGGGTCTTTGAACGCACCACAGAGGGGTCAGGGGTCTTTGAACACAACACAGGGGGTCGGGGGTCTTTGAACACACCACAGGGGGTCGGGGGTCTTTGAACTCACCACTTGGACCACCTTGAGGCCACAGCGGACCCGGTCCAGAGTCTCCGTCGGGACCTGGAAACAGGAGGTTTTGGGGTTCGGAGCCGTGGTCGAGGAGTAAACTTCAGTCATGATGGAGCTGAAGCAGAACACATGAGATTATTATGATGCTTTTATTCTGAAAATATGAGTTTATTATGATGCTTTTATTCTGAAAATATGAGATTATTAAGCTTTTATTCTGAAAACATGAGTTTATTATTAAGCTTTTATTCTGAAAACATTAGTTTATTATGATGCTTTTATTCTGAAAACATGAGTTTATTAAGCTTTTATTCTGAAAACATGAGTTTATTATGCTTTTATTCTGAAAACATGAGATTATTATGATGCTTTTATTCTGAAAACATGAGTTTATTAAGCTTTTATTCTGAAAACATGAGTTTATTATGCTTTTATTCTGAAAACATGAGATTATTATGATGCTTTTATTCTGAAAACATGAGTTTATTAAGCTTTTATTCTGAAAACGTGAATTTATTAAGAAGCTTTTATTCTGAAAACATGAGATTATTATGATGCTTTTATTCTGAAAACATGAGTTTATTAAGCTTTTATTCTGAAAACATGAGTTTATTATGCTTTTATTCTGAAAACATGAGATTATTATGATGCTTTTATTCTGAAAACATGAGTTTATTAAGCTTTTATTCTGAAAACATGAGTTTATTATGCTTTTATTCTGAAAACATGAGATTATTATGATGCTTTTATTCTGAAAACATGAATTTATTAAGAAGCTTTTATTCTGAAAACATTTATATTATTAGTGGAGCCAACAGAAGAAGGTTCAAGGTTAGAAATATGATAAATAAATTAAATATGATTATTAATGCACAGACGCTTGAAGGCGTCACAGTGAAAGTGAACAGGTGAACAGGTGAACAGCAGCACCTGTGGCAGGTTCAGGTTCAGCAGGTGAGAAACATTAAAACATTAAAATCATCATTGTTATTATTTTAATGTTTCTGTCACAGAACAAAAAACTCCGTTCAGAAAAAGACTGATTTAATAAACACACACACACACACACACACACACACACACACACACACACACACACACACACACACACACACACACACACACACACACACACACACACGTTTACAACACACACACACACACATGTTTACAACACACACACACATGTTTACAACACACAAACACACACACATGTTTACAACACACACACACACACAGACATGTTTACAACACACACAGACACACACACACACACACACACACACACACACACACACATGTTTACACACACAAACACACACACACACACATGTTTACAACACACACACACACAGACATGTTTACAACACACACAGAACACACACACACACACACACACACACACATGTTTACAACACACACACACACACACACACACACACACACACACACACACACACACACACACACACACACACACACACACACACACACACACACACACACACACACACACACACACACACACACACACACACACACACACACTTCATGAATGATGCCGCATTTTAATTTATTTCATTTACCAATTTTTCATCTTTTAAACTTTACATGAAGCATTTTACGTGTGTGTGTGTGTGTGTGTGTGAGAGTGTGTGTGTGTGTGTGTTTTGTAAACGTGTGTGTGTGTGTTTTGTAAACGTGTGTGTGTGTGTTTTGTAAACGTGTGTGTGTGTGTTGTAAACGTGTGTGTGTGTGTTGTAAACGTGTGTGTGTGTGTGTGTGTCAGTTAGTGTGTGTGTGTGTGTGTGTGTGTGAGAGAGTGAGAGTGTGTGTGTGTGTTGTGTCTTTGTCTGTGTGAGAGTGTGTGTGTGTGTGTGTCTGTGTGTGTGTGTTTTGTAAACATGTGTGTCTGTGTGTTGTAAACGTGTGTGTGTGTGTGTGTGTGTCAGTTAGTGTGTGTGTGTTTGTGTGTGAGAGTGTGTGTGTGTGTGTATGTGTGAGAGTGTGTGTGAGAGTGTGTGTGTGTGTGTGTGTGTGTGAGAGTCTGTGTGTGTGTGTGTGTGTGTGTGTTTAATTAAATATAAATCGAACATTTTTTAATAAAGTTTCGTTTTCCTGTAAAAAAAACGCGTTAAACGGTAAATTAACGTGTTTTTCCTCCGCAGGTGAGCGGAAGTGACTTTAACGGAAGAAGAGTTGGACCCGAAACACGAAACCACCGGAAGTTAAATGAGAGAAAAGAACAAAGAATAAAAACGGGAGAAAAGTTAAAGTGAAGAACAAACTCACCAAGTTTCAGCTGCGACCCAGACTTTGTTGTTTCTGTCACTTCCGCATTTACGCAGCTTTATTTTGTCAAGTCAAACGGAAGCGGACGAGCTTCCGGTTTACAGCCTTCCACATTAAAAGGGTTTAAATGACCAAGGAGATCTAAATCAACTGTTTCAACATTCAAATTAATTAATACATTAAATTAAATCAATTACCCAGGATAAATTAATAAAACAAGCTTTTAAACATTTAAAACAATTATTAAATAAAATAAAATAAATGAAATTAAATGTGTGTTATTAAATTAATTAATTTAATTTAATTTAAACCAAGAATACTAAAAATAACTATGTCGACATTCAAAAGGATTAATACATTACATTAAATTAAATAAATAAAAACCCAGGATATATTAATAAAAAATATTTCAACATTTAAAACAATTAATACTAAATTTTAACATTTAACATTTTAACAATTTAACACAAATTTTTATTCAATTCTAACAAGAAAACTTAAAAAAAATATTTCAACATTTAAAAATATTATTTAAATTAAATTAAATTAAATAAAAACAAGTCCTTTCAGTTTTTATCAGAACAGAAAAACTTTCAAAGGGAAAAATTACAGAATTAAAAAATAAAAAATTCTCTTCTGTGTAAAAAAAACAATGATTTGGATTTTCAACTTTTTATTTTCTACAAGAACAAAAAAGTCACATCCATAAAGTTACATTTTAAACTTTCAGCAAACTTTTAATAAGTTCAGATATTTTTTTTAAGTTTCACAAACAGGAAAAATAAAAACAAAGAAAAAGCAAAAATAAGAAAATATGAACAAAAAACGTTAACGTGGATTTTAAGTTTAGTCAGAATTTTTCTAAACATTAAAAAATAAAACCAGAACTTTGTGACTGTGTCTTTAAAACAGTGCTTTATAAATAAATGCATTATTATTATTATCATTATTAATAAAAATAAAATATACAAAGTGACGGGTCCTCAGCTGATTTACTTTATGCTTTATTTTGAAACTACCCACGCTGTTTTCCGGTGTAATGGTGTTTTATTGTGGTAGTCTTGGCTCGGTCCCTGAACGCCCCACAGGGCGGAAAACCGTTATGTTGCGTTTGTGGACCGTTCAGAAAATACGACACCTGAGCTTCTGACTGAGGTGCGTTCAGGGGCTGCGGAAATGTGACACTTTCATTTTAATACACATTTACAAAAGAAATATGTTTTTTATGTATTATTTATTTTTTATTATTACTACAACTATAACATATGAACCTCGTTTCCAAACACGGCTTCACCAACACGGCTGCTGCCCGGACCCGTGTGGTGTCAGCGGCGTGTCAGCGGCGTGTGAAGCTCCGATGACAAGCGCTGAAGGAGCGGAGCGGACGACCAACGAGCCCCTCTGAAGGGGGCTGGGAACCCCTCTAAGCTTCACCTCAGTAAGGTCAGGGCAGCTCCAACGTCCTCTGGCGCCCGTGGGGGAGGAGCTTAAGGGAGCAGAGCGCAGAGACGTAACAACACACAGAGACTCCACGGATGAACCAGACCAGGACGCACGCACCCGTCACACAAGCTGAGAGCGTGTGGAAGCTACGTGACGTCATTGGAACGCCACGCACAGGAAGTCAGGGTCTGGGAACTTCCTGTGTCACTTCAATTCAGTTCAGTTTTATTTACAGTGTCGAATCCTAACAGCAGTGATCTCAGGACACGTCACAGAGCAGGTAAAGATTTAAACTCTGTGACTGATTCATGATTTACAGACACAACAGATCCCCCGTAGAGTCACCGTGGCAACGAACACCTTCACTATAACAGACAGGAACGACAGACAGACCCAGCTCTGCTGAGGACGGACATCTGTCTGCACCGGAGAGAGGGAGAGAAGGAGAGAGACAGAGAGAGAGAAGGACATCTGTCTGCACCGGAGAGAGGAAGAGAGGGAGAGAGAGAGAGAGAAGACGGACATCTGTCTGCACCGGAGAGAGGGAGAGAAGGAGAGAGAGAGAGAGAGAGAGAGAAGGAGAGAGAGAGAGAGAGAGAGAGAGAGAGAAGGACATCTGTCTGCACCGGAGAGAGAGAGAGAGAGAGAGGGAGAGAGAGAGAGAAGGAGAGAGAGAGAGAGAGAGAGAGAGAGGGAGAGAGAGAGAGAAGGAGAGAGAGAGAGAGAGAGAGAGAGAGGGAGAGAGAGAGAGAAGGAGAGAGAGAGAGAGAGAGAGAGAGGAGAGAGAGAGAGAGAGAGGAGAGAGAGAGAGAGAGAGAGAGAGAGAGAGAGGAGAGAGAGAGAGAGAGAGAGAGAGAGAGAGAGAGA
>NC_139833.1:738741-771241 GCF_963691815.1 Echiichthys vipera
CAGCTCCAGGTGAGACAGGGCGGAGCGCAGCAGCAGGTAGACGACGATGTGATGACGATGAGGAAGTCCTCTGGACAGCATGGGAGGAAAGGACGACTGACACACACACACACACACACACACACACACACACACACACACACACACACACACACACACACACACACACACACACACACACACACACACACACACACACACACACACACAGGTGTTAGCGCAAGTTTAAACACTTAACACATTTAAATATTTAATTATTTGGATGTGTGTGTGTGTGTGTTTCTGTGTGTGTGTGTGTTTCTGTGTGTGTGTTTGAGTGAGTGTGTGTGTGTATATATGTGTGTGTGTTTCTGTGTGTGCGTGTGTGTTTCTGTGTGTGTGTGTGTGCGTGTCTCAGTGTGTGTGTGTATGTGTGTGTGCGTGTCTCAGTGTGTGTGTGTGTGTGCGTGTCTCAGTGTGTGTGTGTGTGTGTGTGTGTGTGTCTCACCTCCCACAGTCCCAGTACCTGTGCTGATCCTCCCTCTGGCTCCAGGTTCAGTCCCGTCTCCTCCCTCAGCTCCCTGACGCCTGCGTCCAGCAGCTAAACACAATCACAGGTTCACTCTGGAGCCACTTCCTGTTTCCTCCAGCCAGGAACAGGAAACAGGAAGTGACTTACTGTCTCGTCCGGCTCAAGATGGCCGCCTGGAGAGAAACAAAGCGGTGAGCGTCAACAAACAGGTCATTAAATCCAGAACGGATCAAATCTGAGCTGCTGAGTCCAAGTATTCAAAATACACTAAAGCCTACGTTTCCCATGATGCACCTGTGCCTTTAACAGCTTCAGTGTGTGTGTGTGTGTCTATGTCTGTGTGTGTGTGTCTGTCTCTGTGTGTGTGTGTGTGTGCGTGTGTGTTTGTCTCTTTGTGTGTGTGTGTGTGTGTGTGTGTCTGTCTGTGTGTGTGTGTTTGTGTGTGTGAGTGTTTGCGTGTCTGTGTGTGTGTCTGTCTGTCCCTGTGTGTGTGTGTGTGTGTGTGTGTGTGTGTGTGTGTGTGTCTGTGTCTGTCCCTGTGTGTGTGTGTGTGTGTGTGTGTCTGTCTGTGTGTGTGTGTTTGTGTGTGTGAGTGTTTGCGTGTCTGTGTGTGTGTCTGTCTGTCCCTGTGTCTGTGTGTGTGTGTGCATGCGTGTGTGTGTGTGTGTGTGTGTCTGTGTGTGTGTGTGTGTGTGTGTGTGTGTGTGTGTCTGTCTGTCCCTTTGTGTGTGTCTCTGTGTGTCTCTGTGTGTGTCTGTCCCTGTGTGTGTGTGTGTGTGTGTGTGTGTGTGTGTCTCAGACCTGGAGGAACCCACACGTTGGGAAAGATCCGGAGCTCCTTCGCGCGCCGCGTCAGCAGCACCCTCTGATTGGCCGTCTGCAGGATGATGGCCACGCCCACATCTACGCCGCGCTGCTGAACGTCCAATGGGATCGCAGCTGCCTCTGTGACGGACAGGTGTTTGAAGGGACAGAAGGCGGGTCTCTAGACGACGACACAGAGGGTAAAGACAGAGGTAGAGGGGTAAAGACAGAGGTAGAGGGTAAAGACAGAGGTAGAGGGGTAAAGACAGAGGTAGAGGGTAAAGACAGAGGTAGAGGGTTAAGACAGAGGTAGAGGGGTAAAGACAGAGGTAGGGGGTAAAGACAGAGGTAGAGGGTAAAGACAGAGGTAGAGGGGTAAAGACAGAGGTAGAGGGGTAAAGACAGAGGTAGAGGGTAAAGACAGAGGTAGAGGGTTAAGACAGAGGTAGAGGGGTAAAGACAGAGGTAGAGGGGTAAAGACAGAGGTAGAGGGTTAAGACAGAGGTAGAGGGGTAAAGACAGAGGGAGAGGGTAAAGACAGAGGTAGAGGGTAAAGACAGAGGTAGAGGGGTAAAGACAGAGGTAGAGGGTAAAGACAGAGGTAGGGGGTAAAGACAGAGGTAGAGGGGTAAAGACAGAGGTAGAGGGTAAAGACAGAGGTAGAGGGTAAAGACAAGAGGTAGAGGGTAAAGACAGAGGTAGAGGGGTAAAGACAGAGGTAGAGGGGTAAAGACAGAGGTAGAGGGGTAAAGACAGAGGTAGAGGGGTAAAGACAGAGGTAGAGGGTAAAGACAGAGGTAGAGGGGTAAAGACAGAGGTAGAGGGGTAAAGACAGAGGTAGAGGGGTAAAGACAGAGGTAGAGGGTAAAGACAGAGGTAGAGGGGTAAAGACAGAGGTAGAGGGTAAAGACAGAGGTAGAGGGTAAAGACAGAGGTAGAGGGTAAAGACAGAGGTAGAGGGGTAAAGACAGAGGTAGAGGGTAAAGACAGAGGTAGAGGGTAAAGACAGAGGTAGAGGGTAAAGACAGAGGTAGAGGGGTTAAGACAGAGGTAGAGGGTAAAGACAGAGGTAGAGGGTAAAGACAGAGGTAGAGGGTAAAGACAGAGGTAGAGGGGTAAAGACAGAGGTAGAGGGTAAAGACAGAGGTAGAGGGTAAAGACAGAGGTAGAGGGGTAAAGACAGAGGGAGAGGGTAAAGACAGAGGTAGAGGGTAAAGACAGAGGTAGAGGGGTAAAGACAGAGGTAGAGGGGTAAAGACAGAGGTAGAGGGGTAAAGACAGAGGTAGAGGGGTAAAGACAGAGGTAGAGGGTAAAGACAGAGGTAGAGGGTAAAGACAGAGGTAGAGGGGTAAAGACAGAGGTAGAGGGGTAAAGACAGAGGTAGAGGGGTAAAGACAGAGGTAGAGGGGTAAAGACAGAGGTAGAGGGGTAAAGACAGAGGTAGAGGGTAAAGACAGAGGTAGGGGGGTAAAGACAGAGGTAGAGGGTAAAGACAGAGGTAGAGGGTAAAGACAGAGGTAGGGGGTAAAGACAGAGGTAGAGGGGTAAAGACAGAGGTAGAGGGTAAAGACAGAGGTAGAGGGTAAAGACAGAGGTAGGGGGTAAAGACAGAGGTAGAGGGTAAAGACAGAGGTAGGGGGTAAAGACAGAGGTAGGGGGTAAAGACAGAGGTAGGGGGGTAAAGACAGAGGTAGGGGGGTAAAGACAGAGGTAGAGGGGTAAAGACAGAGGTAGAGGGTAAAGACAGAGGTAGAGGGTAAAGACAGAGGTAGAGGGGTAAAGACAGAGGTAGAGGGTAAAGACAGAGGTAGAGGGTAAAGACAGAGGTAGAGGGGTAAAGACAGAGGTAGAGGGTAAAGACAGAGGGTAAAGACAGAGGTAGAGGGTAAAGACAGAGGTAGAGGGGTAAAGACAGAGGTAGAGGGGTAAAGACAGAGGTAGAGGGTAAAGACAGAGGTAGAGGGGTAAAGACAGAGGTAGGGGGTAAAGACAGAGGTAGAGGGTAAAGACAGAGGTAGAGGGTAAAGACAGAGGTAGAGGGGTAAAGACAGAGGTAGAGGGGTAAAGACAGAGGTAGAGGGGTAAAGACAGAGGTAGAGGGGTAAAGACAGAGGTAGAGGGTAAAGGCAGAGGTACAGGGTAAAGACAGAGGTAGGGGGGTAAAAACAGAGGTAGGGGGTAAAGACAGAGGTAGAGGGGTAAAGACAGAGGTAGAGGGTAAAGACAGAGGTAGAGGGTAAAGACAGAGGTAGAGGGTAAAGACAGAGGTAGAGGGGTAAAGACAGAGGTAGAGGGTAAAGACAGAGGTAGAGGGTAAAGACAGAGGTAGGGGGTAAAGACAGAGGTAGAGGGTAAAGACAGAGGTAGAGGGGTAAAGACAGAGGTAGAGGGGTAAAGACAGAGGTAGAGGGTAAAGACAGAGGTAGAGGGTAAAGACAGAGGTAGAGGGGTAAAGACAGAGGTAGAGGGTAAAGACAGAGGTAGAGGGTAAATACAGAGGTAGGGGGGTAAAGACGGAGGTAGAGGGTAAATACAGAGGTAGAGGGGTAAAGACAGAGGTAGGGGGTAAAGACAGAGGTAGAGGGGTAAAGACAGAGGTAGAGGGGTAAAGACAGAGGTAGAGGGGTAAAGACAGAGGTAGAGGGTAAAGACAGAGGTAGAGGGGTAAAGACAGAGGTAGGGGGGTAAAGACAGAGGTAGAGGGGTAAAGACAGAGGTAGAGGGGTAAAGACAGAGGTAGAGGTTAAAGACAGAGGTAGAGGGGTAAAGACAGAGGTAGAGGGTAAAGACAGAGGTAGAGGGTAAAGACAGAGGTAGAGGGTAAAGACCGAGGTAGGGGGTAAAGACAGAGGTAGAGGGGTAAAGACAGGGGTAGAGGGTAAAGACAGAGGTAGAGGGTAAAGACAGAGGTAGAGGGTAAAGACAGAGGTAGGGGGGTAAAAACAGAGGTAGGGGGTAAAGACAGAGGTAGAGGGGTAAAGACAGAGGTAGAGGGGTAAAGACAGAGGTAGAGGGTAAAGACAGAGGTAGAGGGTAAAGACAGAGGTAGAGGGGTAAAGACAGAGGTAGAGGGTAAAGACAGAGGTAGAGGGGTAAAGACAGAGGTAGAGGGTAAAGACAGAGGTAGAGGGTAAAGACAGAGGTAGAGGGTAAAGACAGAGGTAGAGGGTAAAGACTAAGGTAGAGGGGTAAAGACAGAGGTAGAGGGTAAAGACAGAGGTAGAGGGTAAAGACAGAGGTAGGGGGTAAAGACAGAGGTAGAGGGTAAATACAGAGGTAGGGGGGTAAAGACGGAGGTAGAGGGTAAATACAGAGGTAGAGGGGTAAAGACAGAGGTAGGGGGTAAAGACAGAGGTAGAGGGGTAAAGACAGAGGTAGAGGGGTAAAGACAGAGGTAGAGGGGTAAAGACAGAGGTAGAGGGTAAAGACAGAGGTAGAGGGGTAAAGACAGAGGTAGAGGGGTAAAGACAGGGGTAGAGGGGTAAAGACAGAGGTAGAGGGTAAAGACAGAGGTAGAGGGGTAAAGACAGAGGTAGAGGGGTAAAGACAGAGGTAGAGGGGCAAAGACAGAGGTAGAGGGGTAAAGACAGAGGTAGAGGGTAAAGACAGAGGTAGAGGGGTAAAGACAGAGGTAGAGGGGTAAAGACAGAGGTAGAGGGTAAAGACAGAGGTAGAGGGGTAAAGACAGAGGTAGAGGGGTAAAGACAGAGGTAGAGGGTAAAGACAGAGGTAGAGGGTAAATACAGAGGTAGAGGGGTAAAGACAGAGGTAGAGGGTAAAGACAGAGGTAGAGGGGTAAAGACAGAGGTAGAGGGTAAAGACAGATGTAGAGGGTAAAGACAGAGGTAGAGGGGTAAAGACAGAGGTAGAGGGGTAAAGACAGAGGTAGAGGGTAAAGACAGAGGTAGAGGGTAAAGACAGAGGTAGAGGGGTAAAGACAGAGGTAGAGGGTAAAGACAGAGGTAGGGCGTAAAGACAGAGGTAGAGGGGTAAAGACAGAGGTAGAGGGTAAAGACAGAGGTAGAGGGGTAAAGACAGAGGTAGAGGGGTAAAGACAGAGGTAGAGGGTAAAGACAGAGGTAGAGGGTAAAGACAGAGGTAGAGGGGTAAAGACAGAGGTAGAGGGTAAAGACAGAGGTAGAGGGTAAAGACAGAGGGTAAAGACAGAGGTAGAGGGGTAAAGACAGAGGTAGAGGGTAAAGACAGAGGTAGAGGGTAAAGGCAGAGGTAGGGGGTAAAGACAGAGGTAGAGGGGTAAAGACAGAGGTAGAGGGGTAAAGACAGAGGTAGAGGGGTAAAGACAGAGGTAGAGGGTAAAGACAGAGGTAGAGGGGTAAAGACAGAGGTAGAGGGTAAAGACAGAGGTAGAGGGTAAAGACAGAGGTAGAGGGGTAAAGACAGAGGTAGAGGGGTAAAGACAGAGGTAGAGGGGTAAAGACAGCGGTAGAGGGTAAAGACAGAGGTAGAGGGTAAAGACAGAGGTAGAGGGGTAAAGACAGAGGTAGAGGGGTAAAGACAGAGGTAGGGGGTAAAGACAGAGGTAGAGGGTAAAGACAGAGGTAGGGGGGTAAAGACAGAGGTAGGGGGGTAAAGACAGAGGTAGGGGGGTAAAGACAGAGGTAGAGGGGTAAAGACAGAGGTAGAGGGTAAAGACAGAGGTAGAGGGGTAAAGACAGAGGTAGCGGGTAAAGACAGAGGTAGAGGGTAAAGACAGAGGTAGAGGGGTAAAGACAGAGGTAGGGGGTAAAGACAGAGGTAGAGGGTAAAGACAGAGGTAGAGGGGTAAAGACAGAGGTAGAGGGGTAAAGACAGAGGTAGCGGGTAAAGACAGAGGTAGAGGGTAAAGACAGAGGTAGAGGGGTAAAGACAGAGGTAGGGGGTAAAGACAGAGGTAGAGGGTAAAGACAGAGGTAGAGGGTAATGACAGAGGTAGGGGGTAAAGACAGAGGTAGAGGGGTAAAGACAGAGGTAGGGGGTAAAGACAGAGGTAGAGGGTAAAGACAGAGGTAGAGGGTAATGACAGAGGTAGAGGGGTAAAGACAGAGGTAGAGGGTAAAGACAGAGGTAGAGGGGTAAAGACAGAGGTAGAGGGTAAAGACAGAGGTAGAGGGTAATGACAGAGGTAGAGGGGTAAAGACAGAGGTAGAGGGGTAAAGACAGAGGTAGGGGGTAAAGACAGAGGTAGAGGGGTAAAGACAGAGGTAGAGGGGTAAAGACAGAGGTAGGGGGTAAAGACAGAGGTAGAGGGTAAAGACAGAGGTAGAGGGTAAAGACAGAGGTAGAGGGGTAAAGACGGAGGTAGAGGGTAAAGACAGATGTAGAGGGTAATGACAGAGGTAGAGGGGTAAAGACAGAGGTAGAGGGTAAAGACAGAGGTAGAGGGTAAAGACAGAGGTAGAGGGGTAAAGACAGAGGTAGAGGGGATAAAGACAGAGGTAGAGGGTAAAGACAGAGGTAGAGGGTAAAGACAGAGGTAGGGGGTAAAGACAGAGGTAGAGGGGTAAAGACAGAGGTAGAGGGGTAAAGACAGAGGTAGAGGGGATAAAGACAGAGGTAGAGGGTAAAGACAGAGGTAGAGGGTAAAGACAGAGGTAGAGGGTAAAGACAGAGGTAGAGGGTAAAGACAGAGGTAGAGGGTAAAGACAGAGGTAGAGGGGTAAAGACAGAGGTAGAGGGTAAAGACAGAGGTAGAGGGGTAAAGACAGAGGTAGAGGGTAAAGACAGAGGTAGAGGGTAAAGACAGAGGTAGAGGGGTAAAGACAGAGGTAGAGGGGATAAAGACAGAGGTAGAGGGTAAAGACAGAGGTAGAGGGTAAAGACAGAGGTAGAGGGTAAAGACAGAGGTAGAGGGTAAAGACAGAGGTAGAGGGGTAAAGACAGAGGTAGAGGGGGTAAAGACAGAGGTAGGGGGTAAAGACAGAGGTAGAGGGTAAAGACAGAGGTAGAGGGGTAAAGACAGAGGTAGAGGGGTAAAGACAGAGGTAGAGGGTAAAGACAGAGGTAGAGGGTAAAGACAGAGGTAGGGGGTAAAGACAGAGGTAGAGGGGTAAAGACAGAGGTAGAGGGTAAAGACAGAGGTAGAGGGGTAAAGACAGAGGTAGAGGGTAAAGACAGAGGTAGAGGGTAAAGACAGAGGCAGAGGGTAAAGACAGAGGTAGAGGGGTAAAGACAGAGGTAGAGGGGTAAAGACAGAGGTAGAGGGTAAAGACAGAGGTAGAGGGTAAAGACAGAGGTAGAGGGGTAAAGACAGAGGTAGAGGGTAAAGACAGAGGTAGAGGGTAAAGACAGAGGTAGGGGGTAAAGACAGAGGTAGAGGGGTAAAGACAGAGGTAGAGGGTAAAGACAGAGGTAGAGGGTAAAGACAGAGGTAGAGGGGTAAAGACAGAGGTAGAGGGGTAAAGACAGAGGTAGAGGGTAAAGACAGAGGTAGAGGGGTAAAGACAGAGGTAGAGGGTAAAGACAGAGGTAGAGGGTAAAGACAGAGGTAGAGGGTAAAGACAGAGGTAGAGGGGTAAAGACAGAGGTAGAGGGTAAAGACAGAGGTAGAGGGTAAAGACAGAGGCAGAGGGTAAAGACAGAGGTAGAGGGTAAAGACAGAGGCAGAGGGTAAAGACAGAGGTAGAGGGTAAAGACAGAGGTAGGGGGTAAAGACAGAGGTAGAGGGGTAAAGACAGAGGTAGAGGGTAAAGACAGAGGTAGAGGGTAAAGACAGAGGTAGAGGGGTAAAGACAGAGGTAGAGGGTAAAGACAGAGGTAGAGGGTAAAGACAGAGGTAGGGGGTAAAGACAGAGGTAGAGGGGTAAAGACAGAGGTAGAGGGTAAAGACAGAGGTAGAGGGTAAAGACAGAGGTAGAGGGGTAAAGACAGAGGTAGAGGGGTAAAGACAGAGGTAGAGGGTAAAGACAGAGGTAGAGGGGTAAAGACAGAGGTAGAGGGTAAAGACAGAGGTAGAGGGTAAAGACAGAGGTAGAGGGTAAAGACAGAGGTAGAGGGGTAAAGACAGAGGTAGAGGGTAAAGACAGAGGTAGAGGGTAAAGACAGAGGTAGAGGGGTAAAGACAGAGGTAGAGGGTAAAGACAGAGGTAGAGGGTAAAGACAGAGGTAGAGGGTAAAGACAGAGGTAGAGGGGTAAAGACAGAGGTAGAGGGTAAAGACAGAGGTAGAGGGGTAAAGACAGAGGTAGAGGGGTAAAGACAGATGTAGAGGGGTAAAGACAGAGGTAGAGGGGTAAAGACAGAGGTAGAGGGTAAAGACAGAGGTAGAGGGTAAAGACAGAGGTAGAGGGGTAAAGACAGAGGTAGAGGGTAAAGACAGAGGTAGAGGGGTAAAGACAGAGGTAGAGGGGTAAAGACAGAGGTAGAGGGTAAAGACAGAGGTAGAGGGTAAAGACAGAGGTAGAGGGTAAAGACAGAGGTAGAGGGGTAAAGACAGAGGTAGAGGGTAAAGACAGAGGTAGAGGGGTAAAGACAGAGGTAGAGGGGTAAAGACAGATGTAGAGGGGTAAAGACAGAGGTAGAGGGGTAAAGACAGAGGTAGAGGGTAAAGACAGAGGTAGAGGGTAAAGACAGAGGTAGAGGGGTAAAGACAGAGGTAGAGGGTAAAGACAGAGGTAGAGGGGTAAAGACAGAGGTAGGGGGTAAAGACAGAGGTAGAGGGTAAAGACAGAGGTAGAGGGTAAAGACAGAGGTAGAGGGGTAAAGACAGAGGTAGAGGGTAAAGACAGAGGTAGAGGGTAAAGACAGAGGTAGAGGGGTAAAGACAGAGGTAGAGGGTAAAGACAGAGGTAGAGGGTAAAGACAGAGGTAGAGGGGTAAAGACAGAGGTAGAGGGTAAAGACAGAGGTAGAGGGTAAAGACAGAGGTAGAGGGGTAAAGACAGAGGTAGAGGGGTAAAGACAGAGGTAGAGAGTAAAGACAGAGGTAGAGGGGTAAAGACAGAAGTAGAGGGTAAAGACAGAGGTAGAGGGTAAAGACAGAGGTAGAGGAGTAAAGACAGAGGTAGAGGAGTAGAGACAGAGGTAGAGGGTAAAGACAGAGGTAGAGGGTAAAGACAGAGGTAGAGGGGTAAAGACAGAGGTAGAGGGTAAAGACAGAGGTAGAGGGTAAAGACAGAGGTAGAGGGTAAAGACAGAGGTAGAGGGTAAAGACAGAGGTAGAGGGTAAAGACAGAGGTAGAGGGTAAAGACAGAGGTAGAGGGGTAAAGACAGAGGTAGAGGGGTAAAGACAGAGGTAGAGGGTAAAGACAGAGGTAGAGGGGTAAAGACAGAGGTAGAGGGGTAAAGACAGAGGTAGAGGGGCAGTTGTGACCTTCAGGGGCGTCCCTCGACCTTCGTCTGCTCCGTAAAGAACAAACTGGTTTTCCTCCAGAGAGAAGTTCACCTGCACCTCGTCGCCTCCGCCGGCGTCGCTGAAGAGACCCGTGACACTCTGCACACAAGAGAACAGACGTGTTTCTGCTCAAACACACATTTCTCCTCAAACGTCCCTTTCCCGGGCCTCATTAACCAGCTCTAACTGGGGGATCCTGAGGCGTTCCCAGGCCAGTGTGGAGATCTAATCTCTGCACCTGGTCCTGGGTCTTCCCCGAGGCCTCCTCCCAGCTGGACGTGCCTGGAACACCTCCCTAGGGAGGCGCCCAGGGTTCATCCAGACCAGATGATCCTGAACCACCTCAACTGGCTCCTTTCAACGCAAAGGAGCAGCGGCTCTACTCCGAGTTCCTCACGGATGCTGAACTTCTCCCCCTCTCTCTAAGGGAGACTCCAGACCCCCTCCTGAGGAAACACACTTCACACGCTTGGACCTGGACCTGGTTCTTTGGGTCCTGACCTGGACCTGGTTCTTTGGGTCCTGACCCAGCTTTCAGGACCACAGGTGAGGGTAGGAACCAGGACTGAGGGTAGATCCAGAGCTTTGTCTTCCTCAGCTCTCTTTTCATCACAACGGTGCGGTAGAGCGACTGCAGCTCCGCCCCCGCTGCTCCGATTCTCCGGACAGAGTGCCCCCCTGGAGGAGGCCGACCACCACCAGGAACGACTACGACTCACTGCCGAGGATCCGGACTCAGCTCTCTCTTTGGGGGTACAGAGACTGGACGGCCCTCAGAAGTGACCCCCTCACCCCAGACTCCCCCAGCGCCTCCCACAGTATCTCCAGGGACCCGGTCATGGGCCTTCTCCAGATCCACAAAGCACATGTAGACCGGATGGGCACACTCCCAGACCCCCTCCAGGATCCTGGAGAGTGCAGAGCTGGTCCTGGTCCAGGTCCAGGACTGGATCCACCTGGTTCCTCTTCAGTCTGAGGTTCTACAGGACCAACCTCCTTTCCAGCACCTTGGAGTCGACTTCACCAGGGAGGCTGAGGAGTGTGATCCCCCTGGAACTGGCTCACACCCTCTGGTCCCCCTTTCTGAACAGGAACCACCACCCCGGTCTGCCACTCCCTCGGCTCTGTGTGGAGGTGAGCCCCCCCAGATCCAGACTGTGTGTGGAGGTGAGCCCCCCCAGATCCAGACTGTGTGTGGAGGTGACCCCCCCCAGATCCAGACTGTGTGTGGAGGTGAGCCCCCCCAGATCCAGACTGTGTATGGAGGTGACCCCCCCCCACAGATCCAGACTGTGTGTGGAGGTGAGCCCCCCCAGATCCAGACTGTGTGTGGAGGTGAGCCCCCCCAGATCCAGACTGTGTGTGGAGGTGAGCCCCCCCAGATCCAGACTGTGTGTGGAGGTGAGCCCCCCCAGATCCAGACTGTGTGTGGAGGTGAGCCCCCCCAGATCTAACTGGGAGCTCCACCTCCCTCACAAGCTCCGGCTCCTTCCCCCACAGAGAGGAGACGCTCCACGTCCCCAGAGCCTCTGCTGCCCGGGTCTGGACCCTCCAGGCCCCTCACCCTCACTGCCCCCCCCCCCCCCCGTGCAGCAGCGCCCCGACCCCAGAGCATATAAATATAATTGTGTATATAAAGTGTCAGATCTTTATTAAAGGTAATAATAAGTTACATAAATATATAAATATGATAAAGTGAGTGACCTGGAGGAATGTTTCTTTATTAAAGGTAATAATAACATATATATATATATAAATATATATAAACATGATAAAGTGAGTGACCTGGAGGAACGGCGCTCGTTGTGCAGCAGCTCCTTCTTTCAGAACATGAACCAGGATCCTCCGAACTCTGTCCATGACGTCCAGACCTGCACCACAGGGACCAGCACATGTTTATATTATTAATATTATTATTAATATTTATTTATCCATGACGCCCAGACCTGCACCACAGAGACCAACAACATGTTTATATTATTATTATTATTAATATTTATTTATCCATGACGCCCAGACCTGCACCACAGAGACCAACATGTTTATTTACATATTTATATTATTTTTTCTTTATTTAATACTCCACAACTTTCTGATACTGAACATGATCTTTATTTACATATTTATATTATTATTATTATTTATTTATTGTTCAACAATTGTCTGATACTGAACATGTTTATTAAGATTTTTTTATTTAATTATTTAAAAGCTCAAAAATGACACTGACCAATGTTTATTTTCGTATTTATTTGATTTTATTTCAAAGGTCAAAAACTGTCTGATACTGAAAATGATGTTTATTATTTAAATATTGTCTTTCTTTATTTAAAAGTTATTAAATCTGCTGAACTTAAGTTTGAGTCAAAGTTCATTTACTATCAAACAGGAGCCGTTAGCATCATGCTAACACGCTAACTGTTAGCTAACACGCTAACTTTAAGGTAACGGTTTATTTAACGGTTATAAAATGTTAATTATATTTTGGCGGGAACAAAAACCGTTTCCGTTTTTACTTCCGCAGCTTTATAAGTTCACTTCCGGTCTGAAACGGTTGAAATAAACACGGTAAAACGGTGGAAACGGTGGAAACGATGGAACCGCAGCTCACAGCGGGAGAAACCTACCGGCAGAGAGCAGCCAGCAACAGCTGACGTCACCGGTGTGCGCCCGGGTAACAACTTCCGCACCACTTCAAAATAAGAGCATGAAACCTTCAGGAACTCCGCTTTTTAAAAAAAAATTAAATGTATTATTTAAAACAACTTGATTTAAAAATAAAATAAACTTATAGGAAAATTCTTAATAATACAAACGTGAATATAAGAACAAAAGACACGAGAGAGAAGAATAAATAAAAATAAGTAAAATAAAAAGTGTCAATAATAAAAAATAAAATAAAGTTTAAATAAAAAGCTTCTTTCTTGATCCTCTTTATTAAAAACAATAAAACACAGATTCTTATCGGTGAATTTGCGTTTATGGATGTGTTGTTTTTCTATTATAATAATTAATTACAATTATGATTAATAATATTAATCATCTGGTCTGGATGAACCCTGGGCGCCTCCCTAGGGAGGTGTTCCAGGCACGTCCAGCTGGGAGGAGGCCTCGGGGAAGACCCAGGACCAGGTGGAGAGATTAGATCTCCACACTGGCCTGGGAACGCCTCAGGATCCCCCAGTTAGAGCTGGTTAATGAGGCCCGGGAAAGGGAAGTTTGGGGTCCCTGCTGGAGCTGCTGCCCCTGAGACCTGATCCAGGATCAGAGGCTGGAGCTGCTGCCCCTGAGACCTGATCCAGGACCAGAGGCTGGAGCTGCTGCCCCTGAGACCTGATCCAGGATCAGAGGCTGGAGCTGCTGCCCCCGAGACCTGATCCAGGATCAGAGGCTGGAGCTGCTGCCCCTGAGACCTGATCCAGGATCAGAGGCTGGAGCTGCTGCCCCTGAGACCTGATCCAGGATCAGAGGCTGGAGCTGCTGCCCCTGAGACCTGATCCAGGATCAGAGGCTGGAGCTGCTGCCCCTGAGACCTGATCCAGGACCAGAGGCTGGAGCTGCTGCCCCTGAGACTCTGGATCAGAGTCTTCTTTAAAACTTTCTCTTTAAATGTTTTAACTGGAAAATTTTAAACATCAGTAAAATAAATAAATGAATGGGAAATTAAAAAGTAAATGAACAGGAAATTAATAAAAAGGTAAATAAATAAATAAAAAAGCTCCTTAAAACAAATATTAACGCCAAATTTGATGTATTAAAGTAATTGGTGCATTTTAAGACGTGTTCATTTATGATTCATGTTTATTTAATATCTTATTTTTGATTCACAGGAGAAAATGAACTAAAATCACTTTAATCTGTAACAAAGATTCAAACGTGTGAATAAAATAAAGAATATTAATAAAAAACAAACATTTGTTTCTTGAAAACTTGTTTTTATTACAGGACAGAAAAATAAAAAGATCTCATCACAGAAAGTTTGTTTTAAACGCGTTTGGATTAAAAACAAAAGTATTTCTACAGAAAAGATGGAAAAAATATAAAATATATAAAATTTATTACAAAAACCTTTATTGTCTTGACTTGAACACGACGTCGATCACGTGGATAAAAAAGAGATTTATGGATTAAAATAAGAAAATATTTCTGATATTTAAGAAGATCGACACGTTTCCAGTGTTTTCAATGATCGGTTATTAATATATAAAGTTATTAATCTGATTATTAATCTGTGTGATTCTGATTCAAACGTCACTGGAAATGAAAAACCTCAGATTTCTTCTTCCTTCGTTCAAAGTTCGGATCAAATCTGAAGTTTGTGTTCGAACGTTTTCATGTTTCACTTTGTTTTAAGTTTTAATCCTCAGATTAAATTTTAACCTGATGATTAAAACTTAATCTGGGGATTAAAACGTGTCAGGGTGCAGATCAGAGACAGAAGCAGGAATCATTCATTCATTCATGTGTCGATGACGTCATCATTACGACGTAATAAAGACGTAGTGATGACGTAATAATGACGTCATCACTACGTCTTTATTACGTCTTTATCACGTCACGAGCTTCTTCAGCTGTTTGACACTTTTGTTTGATTATAAATGTTTTTTTAAGCTTCATCAGCTTCAGTAAAACATCACAATTGTAAATTTCAATATCGACGCTAAAACAGGAAAAACATGATCATCAGGAACCGAACACACCTGGAGACGTTTCACACACACGTGAAGAACCGACGGCAGAAGGTCGGATTCGTTCTGAACGAGCCGTCAATAAAAGTTCAAACATGAGCAGAAAATTATTATTTTTATAAAAATGGATTAATTTGATTAAAGGTGTTAAAATAATGAAGGAATATTTCACCCAATCACAAAACAACTACAAAGAGACACAAAACAACTACAAAGAGACACAAAACAACCACAAAGAGACACAAAACGACTACAAAGAGACACAAAACAACCACAAAGAGACACAAAACAACTACAAAGAGACTCAAAACAACCACAAAGAGACACAAAACGACTACAAAGAGACACAAAACAACCACAAAGAGACACAAAACAACTACAAAGAGACACAAAACAACTACAAAGAGACACAAAACAACTACAAAGAGACACAAAACAACCACAAAGAGACACAAAACAACTACAAAGAGACACAAAACAACTACAAAGAGACTCAAAACAACTACAAAGAGACACAAAACAACTACAAAGAGACAAAACAACCACAAAGAGACACAAAATAACTACAAAGAGACACAAAACAACCACAAAGAGACACAAAACAACTACAAAGGGACACAAAACAACCACAAAGACACACAAAACAACCACAAAGAGACACAAAACAACCACAAAGAGACACAAAACAACTACAAAGAGACATAAAACAAACACAAAGAGACACAAAACAACTACAAAGAGACACAAAACAACCACAAAGAGACACAAAACAACCACAAAGAGACAAAACAACCACAAAGAGACACAAAACAACCACAAAGAGACACAAAACAACCACAAAGAGACACAAAACAACTACAAACAGACACAAAACAACCACAAAGAGACACAAAACAACTACAAAGACACAAAACAACTACAAAGAGACACAAAACAACTACAAAGAGACACAAAACAACCACAAAGAGACACAAAACAACCACAAAGAGACACAAAACAACCACAAAGAGACACAAAACAACCACAAAGAGACACAAAACAACCACAAAGAGACACAAAACAACTACAAACAGACACAAAACAACCACAAAGAGACACAAAACAACCACAAAGACACAAAACAACCACAAAGAGACACAAAACAACTACAAAGACACAAAAAAACCACAAAGAGACACAAAACAACTACAAAGAGACACAGAACAACTACAAAGAGACACAAAACAACTACAAAGAGACACAAAACAACTACAAAGAGACACAAAACAAGCACAAAGAGACACAAAACAACCACAAAGAGACACAAAACAACTACAAAGAGACATAAAACAAACACAAAGAGACACAAAACAACTACAAAGAGACACAAAACAACCACAAAGAGACACAAAACAACTACAAAGAGACACAAAACAACTACAAAGAGACACAAAACAACATCAAAGAGACACAAAACCACTACAAAGAGACACAAAACAACCACAAAGAGACACAAAACTACTACAAAGAGACACAAAACAACCACAAAGAGACACAAAACAACTACAAAGAGACACAAAACAACTACAAAGAGACACAAAACAACCACAAAGAGACACAAAACAACTACAAAGAGACACAAAACAACCACAAAGAGACACAAAACAACAACAAAGAGACACAAAACAACCACAAAGACACAAAACAACTACAAAGAGACACAAAACAACCACAAAGAGACACAAAACAACTACAAAGAGACACAAAACAACCACAAAGAGACACAAAACAACTACAAAGAGACACAAAACAACCACAAAGAGACACAAAACAACTACAAAGAGACACAAAACAACAACAAAGAGACACAAAACAACTACAAAGAGACACAAAACAACCACAAAGAGACACAAAACAACTACAAAGAGACACAAAACAACTACAAAGAGACACAAAACAACTACAAAGAGACACAAAATAACTACAAAGAGACACAAAACAACCACAAAGAGACACAAAACAACTACAAAGAGACACAAAACAACCACAAAGAGACACAAAACAACAACAAAGAGACACAAAACGACTACAAAGAGACACAAAACAACCACAAAGAGACACGAAACAACCACAAAGAGACACAAAACAACCACAAAGAGACACAAAACAACTACAAAGAGACAAAATAACCACAAAGAGACACAAAACAACTACAAAGAGACACAAAACAACCACAAAGAGACACAAACTACTACAAAGAGACACAAAACAGCTACAAAGAGACACAAACGTGTTTGGTGAAGAATTCCTTTAAATCATTTTGAGCATTAACAGTAAAAAAAACAATCAACTTCAAACGAATCACAGATTTAAATCATTATTTATAATCAGAAACAAAACAGAATCATTTCCTTCATCAAAGTATTTTAAAAAAACAAAAAGATTAAAAACGATAAAAAAAATTAAAAATTAAAAATGAAACGACACAAAAACAAAAGACTGAAGAACATTAAACATCAGACACGTGGAGGCGACGAGAGGAAGAAGAAGGGATTGGTCCAGAGAGGTCAGGGGTCAGAGGTTAAAGGTCAGAGGTTAAAGGTCAGAGGTTAAAGGTCAGAGGTCAAACGTCAGAGGTCAGACAAGTGGGCTCCGTGTTTGCGTCACTACGCGATCTGTACCGGAAACCTCTCCTACGCAAAGAAGGAAATCAGGAGACGCAGCGTCAGACGCCAAACTCCCCGTAGGGAGGAGGGTCGGGTGGAGGACGGGTCCAAACCTCAGGACTCTGCCCTGAAAGACCGGGGGTTCAAGTCCTGGAAGAACCGAGACAAACCACCACCTTCATAATCATCAGACTGAACGTGATTGGTCCAGACTGAACGTGATTGGTCGGTCCAGACTGAACGTGATTGGTCGGTCCAGACTGAACGTGATTGGTCGGTCCAGACTGGACGTGATTGGTCGGTCCAGACTGAACGTGATTGGTCGGTCCAGACTGAACGTGATCGGTCCAGACTGGACGTGATTGGTCGGTCCAGACTGGACGTGATTGGTCCAGACTGAACGTGATCGGTCCAGACTGAACGTGATTGGTCGGTCCAGACTGGACGTGATTGGTCCAGACTGGACGTGTTTGGTCCAGACTGAACGTGATTGGTCCAGACTGAACGTGATCGGTCGGTCCAGACTGAACGTGATTGGTCGGTCCAGACTGGACGTGATTGGTCGGTCCAGACTGGACGTGATTGGTCGGTCCAGACTGAACGTGATTGGTCGGTCCAGACTGAACGTGATTGGTCGGTCCAGACTGAACGTGATTGGTCGGTCCAGACTGGACGTGATTGGTCCAGACTGAACGTGATTGGTCGGTCCAGACTGAACGTGATTGGTCGGTCCAGACTGGACGTGATTGGTCCAGACTGAACGTGATTGGTCGGTCCAGACTGAACGTGATTGGTCGGTCCAGACTGGACGTGACTGGTCCAGACTGGACGTGTTTGGTCCAGACTGAACGTGATTGGTCGGTCCAGACTGGACGTGATTGGTCGGTCCAGACTGGACGTGCTTGGTCCAGACTGGACGTGATTGGTCGGTCCAGACTGAACGTGATTGGTCGGTCCAGACTGGACGTGCTTGGTCCAGACTGGACGTGATTGGTCGGTCCAGACTGAACGTGATTGGTCGGTCCAGACTGGACGTGATTGGTTGGTCCAGACTGGACGTGATTGGTCCAGACTGGACGTGATTGGTCGGTCCAGACTGGACGTGATTGGTCCAGACTGGACGTGATTGGTCCAGACTGAACGTGATTGGTCGGTCCAGACTGGACGTGATTGGTCGGCTTCATCGTGGTTTAAAGCTGTAAAATGATCACAATCATATTTTCAATAGCGCTGTTTTTTAAAATCACTGCCTCAGCTACGTCTTAGGTTACACTGGGCTAACGTTAGCAAAAAGCTAACATGCAAGAAGCTAACATGCAAGAAGCTAATGTTAGCCAGCATAGGTTACACTGAGCTAACGTTAGCATGGAGCTAACTTTAGCCAGCCTAGGTTTCACTGAGCTGACAATAGCTAGAGGCTAACATTAGCCAGCTAGCTGTAACTTAGCTACGCTGCATTGATCTGCGTCCGTAGCTACCTAACGTTAGCTTATAAAGTCGTTTACAAACGGCGAGGAGTCTGGATGAATCAGCCGACATTATCCACTCAAGACAGGATGTTGCTACGTCAGCGAGCTAACAGTAGCTAACGTTAGCAGCTAACAGTGTTTCATCAGCACCGGGGGAAAAGGGTTTCGTTGTAACAGCTGAAAAGATTCAAACACTAAAACGTTTAACAATTCATTTTAGTGCAGAACCGTGAGTAAGAGATCGAAGAAGCGTCTCCATGGGAACACGCTGAACGAGCGCCCCCTGGCTTCCTTCTGTGTAAGTTGCACGTGCGCGGTGCAGGTGCAGGTTTGTGGCCGCGGCGTAAAGAGGAGAGGTTTCCGGTGCAGACGAGACGCGACTCACGGAACAAAAGAGAACCGGTGCAGAGGAAGTAAAAAACCTGCGTCTCACGTAAAGAAAATAAAAATAAAAGAGCTAAAGTGTCCGAACTGAAACTGTAGAAACAACAAATTTCTCCGGATTCAAAAAGAAATGATGGACTTTAATTTAGAGCACGTGAGAAACTGGACACGTTGAATTAAACTGAGATAAAAACGGATCAAACATCGTCACGAGCTTCTGAAGGATTTGTCGAAATGTTTTTAAAATCATTTTAAAAGTTCACACTTTTTTTTATCTGTTTACAACATTAAACTCTTTCACTTCCACACTGAACTTTATTTAAACTTTATTTAAACTTTATTTAAACTTTATTTGTTTATAGTTTTGTTTTCTCTCGTCTCAGTTTCAGAAACTCACGTTCATTTATTTCCTCACAAAGTTAAAAATCTAGATTTGGACTTTCATGAGGCGTTCAGGGACCAAACGGAAAGAAATAACCGCGGCCGCGACTCAAATAAAAATATATAAAATATATAAATGTTATTTTTGTTTTTTCTTTTTTAGTTGTTTTTGTCCAAAAAAACGCAACAACGTTCAGTGAATTATGAGAATTTTGTTGTCAATTAAAACAAAATGAGAGAAGCTAACGTTAGCCAGCTTAGATTACACTGAGCTAACGTTAGCCAGCGTAGGTTCACTGAGCTAATGTTAGCAAGAAGCTACCATTAGCCAGCTAGCTGTAACTTAGCTATGCTCCATGGATCTGGCGTCAGTGTCTTTGTAGCGTTAGCTGATAAAGTCGTTTACAGTTGTTTACGTTTGAGTTACCCACTCAAGAAAATAAAAAGAAACTAAACGCAATTTTATGTGAAAATATTCATTTTTTTCTTTTCGTTTTTTTGTGTCCGGACCCAAAAGGTCGCGATATTTCAAAAACCGCAACAACGTTCAGTAAATTCTGAGAATTTTGTTCTCAATTAAAACAAAATGAGAGAAGCTAACGTTAGCCAGCTTAGGTTTCACTGAGCTGACAATAGCGAGAGGCTAACATTAGCCAGCTAGCTGTAACTTAGCTACGCTGCATGGATCTGCGTAGGTGGCTTACTAACGTTAGCTGATAAAGTCGTTTACAAACGGCGAGGAGTCTGGATGAAGCTAACGTTAGCCAGCTAAGGTTTCGCTGCTATGTCATTAGCAAGAAGCTAATGTTAGCCAGCTAGCTGTAACTTAGCTACGCTGCATGGATCTGTTGCGTCCTAGCGTTAGCTGCTAAAGTCGTTTAAATGTCGTTGACTCAATAAAAATAAAACAAACGTAATTTTATGTGAAAACTTTTGTCGTCACTTGAAACAAAGTGTGAATAAAGTTTCTGGTTTTGAATAAAGAAAAACGTGCAGCAGAATATTTAGTGTCTGTTGAAACATCATCGTGTGTTTGTGATAAACGCCGTCAGCTGATCGCGTCACGTGGCGCCCGCGACTAAAACCAGGATTAAAAATGGACGCCAGGCGTGAAGCTCCGCCTCCTGCCGCCACGTTTGAAGGAGCAGTGATGTCACTCATTCTGCTCCGCTGGCCGGCGTGTTGAGTTTCTCCGCCTCCGCTGAAGCGTCCGCCGTCACCGCGCCGCCGTTACTGGACTCCGGCTTCCCGTCCGCCGTGAAGGGAAAACCGTTAGTCTTCACGAACCAGCCGAGGTCGGCGAAGAACATCAGCGTCGCCAAGAAGCCGAACGCCTGCAGGAGGGAGGGAGGAGGAGGAGGAGGAGGGGGAGGAGACGAGAGGTCAGAGAGGAGCAGAAGGAGGAGGAGGAGGAGGAGGAGGGAGGAGGAGGAGGAGGAGGGAGGAGACGAGAGGAGGAGGAGGAGACGAGAGGAGGAGGAGGGGAGGAGGAGGAGGAGGAGGAGGGAGGGAGGAGGAGGAGGAGGAGGAGGAGGAGGAGAGGAGGAGGAGAGGAGGAGGGAGGAGGAGGAGGGAGGAGGAGGAGGGAGGGAGGAGATGAGAGGGTCAGAGAGGAGGAGGAGGGAGGGAGGGAGGAGGAGGAGGAGGGGAGGAGGAGGAGGGAGGAGGAGGAGGAGGAGGAGGAGGAGGAGAGGAGGAGGAGAGGAGGAGGGAGGAGGAGGAGGAGGAGGAGGAGGAGGAGATGAGAGGGTCAGAGAGGAGGAGGAGGGAGGGAGGGAGGAGGAGGAGGAGGAGATGAGAGGGTCAGAGAGGAGGAGGAGGGAGGGAGGAGAGGAGGAGGAGGAGGGAGGAGGAGAGGAGGAGACGAGAGGGTCAGAGAGGAGGAGGAGGAGATGAGAGGAGAGGAGGAGGAGGAGGGAGGAGGAGAGGAGGAGACGAGAGGGTCAGAGAGAAGGAGGAGGGAGGGAGGAGGAGGAGGAGGGAGGAGGAGACGAGAGGAGGGGGAGGAGGAGGAGACGAGAGGGTCAGAGAGGAGGAGGAGGAGGAGAGGAGGAGGAGATGAGAGGGTCAGAGAGGAGAGGAGAGGAGGAGGGAGGAGACGAGAGGAGGGAGGAGGGAGGAGGAGGAGGAGGAGGGAGGAGGAGAGGAGAGGAGGAGGAGGGGAGGAGGAGGAGGCGAGAGGAGGAGACGAGAGGGTCAGAGAGGAGGAGGAGGGAGGAGAGGAGGAGGAGGAGGAGAGGAGGAGGAGGAGGAGGAGGAGGAGGGAGGAGGAGGAGGGAGGGTCAGAGAGGAGGAGGGAGGAGGAGACGAGAGGGTCAGAGAGGAGGAGGGAGGAGGAGACGAGAGGGTCAGAGAGGAGGGAGGAGGAGACGAGAGGGTCAGAGAGGAGGGGAGGAGGAGACGAGAGGGTCAGAGAGGAGGGAGGAGGAGAGGAGAGGAGGAGGAGGGGAGGAGGAGGAGGCGAGAGGAGGAGACGAGAGGGTCAGAGAGGAGGAGGAGGGAGGAGAGGAGGAGGAGGAGGAGAGGAGGAGGAGGAGGAGGAGGAGGAGGGAGGAGGAGGAGGGAGGGTCAGAGAGGAGGAGGGAGGAGGAGACGAGAGGGTCAGAGAGGAGGGAGGAGGAGACGAGAGGGTCAGAGAGGAGGAGGGAGGAGACGAGAGGAGGGAGGAGGGAGGAGGAGACGAGAGGGTCAGAGAGGAGGAGGGAGGAGACGAGAGGAGGGAGGAGGGAGGAGATGAGGAGGAGGAGGAGGAGACGAGAGGAGGAGGGAGGAGATGAGGAGGAGGAGGAGGAAGAGGAGGGAGGAGATGAGGAGGAGGAGGGAGGAGACGAGAGGTCAGAGAGGAGGAGACGAGAGGTCAGAGGAGGAGGAGGAGAGGAGGAGACGAGAGGGTCAGAGAGGAGGAGGAGAGGAGGAGACGAGAGGGTCAGAGAGGAGGAGGAGAGGAGGAGACGAGAGGGTCAGAGAGGAGGAGGATATAAAGAAGTAGATGAAGAAGGAGGTAAAGGAGGAGGCGCGTCCTCACCACAGCGCTCCTCTCCAGAGTCGTGCCGCTGTTGTCTGAAGCGAAGACGATGGAGGCGATGAGGAAGAGCAGAGCGATGATGAAGGTGTACAGGAAGTCCTGCAGGACCCCACAGGAAGAGACAAGCGTTTAACACCAGCGTGGTTCACACTGCAACAGTCTCCATGGCAACAACATATCACAGATAATATACACACACAACAGGTGTTTGTTGTTGTTGTTGTTCTGAGGAGTGTGTTGTTGTTGTGCTCACCAGGCGGGGCCAGCAGCTCAGGCCCACCCTGGTGAGGACGTGTTGTTGTGGTGTTGTTGTTGTTGTGTTGTTGTTGTTGTGTTGTTGTGGTGCTCACCAGGCGGGGCCAGCAGCTCAGGCCCACCCTGCTGTGCAGCCTGGTGCTGAGGAGGACGAGCAGCAGCAGAGTGAAGAGGAAAGACGAGCAACTGATGAACTCAAAGAAGTAGAGAGCAGAGCAACTGATGCAGCTGCTGACGACCTCCTCCAGGAGGAACGCCACCAGGGAGAGGAGCTACACACACACACACACACACACACACACACACACAGGGACACACACACACACACACACACACACACACACACACACACACACACACACACACACACACACACACACACACACACACACACACAGGTGAAAAGATGCATTTCTCAAAATCGACAACTTTTTCCTCAAATTCTTATGACTTTTTTACAGGGTCAAGGGTCTTTGAACGCACCACAGAGGGCTAAGGGTCTTTGAACTCACCAGAGAGGGTCAAAGGTCTTTGAACTCACCACAGAGGGCCGAGGGTCTTTGAACGCACCACAGAGGGGTCAGAGGTCTTTGAACTCACCACAGAGGGTCAGAGGTCTTTGAACGCACCACAGAGGGTCGGGGGTCTTTGAACTCACCACAGAGGGTCAAGGGTCTTTGAACGCACCACAGAGGGTCAGGGGTCTTTGAACGCACCACAGAGGGTCAGAGGTCTTTGAACTCACCACAGAGGGTCAGGGGTCTTTGAACGCACCACAGACCGTCTCCTTTAGTCATCTAAACTTAACGGTCTCCTTCAGTGGTCTAAATATAGCCCGTGCCTGTTGTGGACTTTACAGCAGGTTATAAAAGTCTGGGTTTGGGAGGAAACCCTGAACCACAGAGACGCTGACGTCAGGCCGTGGGTTTGAATCCGAGCTGAAAATAGAACTTTTATGTTCCAATAGAAACCAAACATTCATCCACAGCACAGTCTGTTCGTGTCCGTGCAGAGTCCAGTCCATGAGAGACTAAAACCGGCTTTTCGTCCCTCGCTCCCCGGACACGTGTGCCCTTGGGCGGCGTGCTGAGCGGACGTTGTGGCGGCGTGCAGAGCGGACGTTGTGGCGGCGTGCAGAGCGGACGTTGCAACAGCAGCGTTGGGTCAGCGGCCCCTGAGATCTGCTGAGTGAGCGTTCTGCTCACCAACGGTCGACCCGCAGAACTTTCACTTCCACATGTGCAACTTCCTCACACACACACACACACACACACACACACACACACACACACACACACACACACACACACACACACACACACACACACACACACACACACACACACACACGAAAAGATGCCTTTTTCAAAATCGACAACTTTTTTCCTCAAACTTTTACGACTTTTTGTCACAATATTCCGACTTTCAGGGGTCTTTGAACGCACCACAGAGGGTCAGGGGTCTTTGAGCGCACCACTGAGGGGTCAGGGGTCTTTGAACGCACCACTGAGGGGTCAGGGGTCTTTGAACGCACCACAGAGGGTCGGGGGTCTTTGAACTCACCACAGAGGGTCGGGGGTCTTTGACAAACCACAGAGGGTCAGAGGTCTTTGAACGCACCACAGAGGGGTCAGAGGTCTTTGAACACACCACAGAGGGTCAGGGGTCTATGAACTCACCACAGAGGGTCGGGGGTCTTTGAATGCACCACAGAGGGTCGGGGGTCTTTGAACTCACCACAGAGGGTCGGGGGTCTTTGACAAACCACAGAAGGTCTTTGAACCCACCACAGAGGGTCAGGGGTCTTTGACAAACCGCAGAGGGTCGGGGGTCTTTGAACACACCACAGGGGGTCGGGGGTCTTTGACTGCACCACAGAGGGTCGGGGGTCTTTGAACACACCACAGAGGGTCGGGGGTCTTTGAACACACCACAGGGGGTCGGGGGTCTTTGAACACACCACAGGGGGTCGGGGGTCTTTGAATGCACCACAGAGGGTCGGGGGTCTTTGAATGCACCACAGAGGGTCGGGGGTCTTTGAACACACCACAGGGGGTCGGGGGTCTTTGAACACACCACAGGGGGTCGGGGGTCTTTGAACTCACCACTTGGACCACCTTGAGGCCACAGCGGACCCGGTCCAGAGTCTCCGTCGGGACCTGGAACCAGGAGGTTTTGGGGTTCGGAGCCGTGGTCGAGGAGTAAACTTCAGTCATGATGGAGCTGAAGCAGAACACATGAGATTATTATGATGCTTTTATTCTGAAAATATGAGTTTATTATGATGCTTTTATTCTGAAAACATGAGTTTATTATGATGCTTTTATTCTGAAAACATGAGATTATGATGCTTTTATTCTGAAAATATGAGAATATTAAGCTTTTATTCTGAAAACATGAGTTTATTCAGCTTTTATTCTGAAAAAAATGAGTTTATTATGATGCTTTTATTCTGAAAACATGAGATTATTAAGCTTTTATTCTGAAAACATGAGTTTATTATGATGCTTTTATTCTGAAAACATGAGATTATTATGATGCTTTTATTCTGAAAACATGAGTTTATTAAGCTTTTATTCTGAAAACATGAGATTATGAAGCTTTTATTCTGAAAACATGTTTTATTATAAGTGGAGCCGACAGAAGAAGGTTCAAGTTTAGAAATATTATAAAAACATTAAATATGATTATTAATGCACAGACGCTTGAAGGCGTCACAGAGGGAAAGTGAAAGTGAAGCAGGTGAACAGGTGAACAGGTGAACAGGTGAGCAGGTGAACAGCACCTGTGGCAGGTTCAGGTTCAGGTGCAGCAGGTGAGAAACACCGACAGGAAACAATTAAACAATTATTAAATCAAATTAAATCAAATTAAATCATTATTGTTGTTGTTATTATTATTCTCACTGATTTTCTGTCACAGAACTCAATTAGAGCGAAAACAAAACAGAATCACATCAGAAAAATAACTGATTTAATGAACACACACACACACACACACACACACACACACACACACACACACACACACACACACACACACACACACACACACACACACACACACACACACACACACACACACACACACACACACACACACACACACACACACACACACACACACACACACACACACACACACACACACACACACACACACACACACACGGTTCCGGTGGATTCGGCTTCACTACATCAATGATGCCGCATTTTAATTTATTTCATTTACCGATTTTTCATCTTTTAAACTTAGTGTGTGTGTGTCCGTGTGTTGTAAACATGTGTGTGTGTGTGTGTGTTGTAAACATGTGTGTGAGTGAGTGAGTGTGTGTGTGCGTGTGTGTGTGTGTGTGTGTGTGTGTGTGTGTTGTAAACGTGTGTGTGTGTGTGTGTTAGAGTGAGAGTGAGTGTGTGTGTGTGTGTGTTGTAAACGTGTGTGTGTGTGTGTGTTAGAGTGAGAGTGAGTGTGTGTGTGTGTGTGTGTTGTAAACGTGTGTGTGTGTGTGTGTTAGAGTGAGAGAGTGTGTGTGTGTGTGTTGTAAACGTGTGTGTGTGTGTGTGTGTTGTAAACATGTGTGTGAGTGAGTGAGTGTGTGTGTGCGTGTGTGTGTGTGTGTGTGTGTGTGTGTTGTAAACGTGTGTGTGTGTGTGTGTTAGAGTGAGAGTGAGTGTGTGTGTGTGTGTGTTGTAAACGTGTGTGTGTGTGTGTGTTAGAGTGAGAGTGAGTGTGTGTGTGTGTGTGTGTTGTAAACGTGTGTGTGTGTGTGTGTTAGAGTGAGAGAGTGTGTGTGTGTGTGTTGTAAACGTGTGTGTGTGTGTGTGTGTGTGTGTGAGAGAGAGAGTGAGAGAGTGTGTGTGTGTGTGTGTGAGAGAGAGAGTGAGAGAGTGTGTGTGTGTGTGTGTGAGAGAGAGAGTGAGTGAGTGTGTGAGAGTGTGTGTGTGTGTGTTGTAAACGTGTGTGTGTGTGTGTTGTAAACGTGTGTGTGTGTGTGTGTTTGTTTAATTAAATATAAATCGAACTTTTTTTAATAAAGTTTCGTTTTCCTGTAAAAAAAAACGCGTTAAACGGTAAATTAACGTGTTTTTCCTCCGCAGGTGAGCGGAAGTGACTTTAACGGAAGAAGAGTTGGACCCGAAACACGAAACCACCGGAAGTTAAATGAGAGAAAAGAACAAAGAATAAAAACGGGAGAAAAGTTAAAGTGAAGAACAAACTCACCAAGTTTCAGCTGCGACCCAGACTTTGTTGTTTCTGTCACTTCCGCATTTACGCAGCTTTATTTTGTCAAGTCAAACGGAAGCGGACGAGCTTCCGGTTTACAGCCTTCCACATTAAAAGGGTTTTAATGACCAAGGAGAAATAAATCAATTATTTCAACATTCAAAATTAATTAATACGTTAAAATAAAATCAATAACCCAGGATAAATTAAATAAACAAGCTTTTAAACATTTAAAACAATTATTAAATAAAATAAAATAAATGAAATTAAAATAAAATGAATTTTATTAAAATAATTAATTTAATTTAATTTAAACCAAGAATACTAAAAATAACTATGTCGACATTCAAAAGGATTAAAACATTACATTAAATTAAATAAATAAAAACCCAGGATATATTAATAAAAAATATTTCAACATTTAAAACAATTAATACTAAATTTTAACATTTAACATTTTAACAATTTAACACAAATTTTTATTCAATTCTAACAAGAAAACTTAAGAAAAATATTTCAACATTTAAAAATATTATTAAATTAAATTAAATTAAATAAAAACAAGTCCTTTCAGTTTTTATCAGAACAGAAAAACCTTCAAAGGGAAAAATTACAGAATTAAAAAATAAAAAATTCTCTTCTGTGTAAAAAAAACAATGATTTGGATTTTCAACTTTTTATTCTACAAGAACAAAAAAAGTCACATCCATAAAGTTACATTTTAAACTTTCATTAAACTTTTAATAAAATCAGATTTTTGTTTTTTAAGTTTCACAAACAGGAAAAATAAAAACAAAGAAAAAGCAAAAATAAGAAAATATGAAGAAAATCCCGTTAACGTGGATTTTAAGTTTAGTCAGAATTTTTCTAAACATTAAAAAATAAAACCAGAACTTTGTGACTGTGTCTTTAAAACAGTGCTTTATAAATAAATGCATTATTATCATTATTATTATTATTATTATCATTATTATTATTATTATTATTATTATTATTATCATTATTATTATTATTATTATTATTATTATTATCATTATTATTATTATTATTATTATTATTATTATTATTATTATTATCATTATTATTATTATTATTATTATTATTATCATTATTATTTTATTATTATTATTATTATTTTTATTATATTATTATTATTATCATTATTATTATTATTATTATTATTATTATTTTATTATTATTATTATTATCATTATTATTATTATTATTATTATTATTAGTAATAAAAATAAAATATACAAAGTGACGGGTCCTCAGCTGATTAACTTTATGCTTTTATTCTGAAACTACCCACGCTGTTTTCCGGTGTAGTGGTGTTTTATTGTGGTAGTCTTGGCTCGGTCCCTGAACGCCCCACAGGGCGGAAAACCGTTATGTTGCGTTTGTGGACCGTTCAGAAAATGCGACACCTGAGCTTCTGACTGAGGTGCGTTCAGGTGCTGCGGGAAATGTGACACTTTCATTTTAATACACATTTACAAAAGAAATATGTTTTTTATTATTATTTATTTTTTATTATTACTACAACTATAACATATGAACCTCGTTTCCAAACACGGCTTCACCAACACGGCTGCTGCCAGGACCCGTGTGGTGTCAACGGCGTGTGAACGGCGTGTGAACGGCGTGTGAACGGCGTGTGAAGCTCCGATGACAAGCATCGAAGGAGTGGAGCGGACGACCAACGAGCCCCTCTGAAGGGGGCTGGGAACCCCTCCAAGCTTCACCTCAGTAAGGTCAGGGCAGCTCCAACGTCCTCTGGCGCCCGTGGGGGAGGAGCTTAAGGGAGCAGAGCGCAGAGACGTAACAACAGACAGAGACTCCACGGATGAACCAGACCAGGACGCACGCGGGCGAATGACTCATCCGTCACACAAGCTGAGAGCACGTTAAAGCTACGTGACGTCATTGGAACGCCACGCACAGGAAGTCAGGGTCTGGGAACTTCCTGTGTCACTTCAATTCACTTCAGTTTTATTTACAGTGTCGAATCCTAACAGCAGTGATCTCAGGACACTTTACGGAGCAGGTAAAGATTTGAACTCTGTGACTGATTCATGATTTACAGACACAACAATTCCCCCGTAGAGTCACCGTGGCAACGAACACCTTCACTATAACAGACAGGAACGTCAGACAGACCCAGCTCTGTGGAGGACGCACATCTGTCTGCACCGGAGAGAGGGAGAGAGGGAGAGAGAGAGAGAGAAGACGGACATCTGTCTGCACCGGAGAGAGGGAGAGAGGGAGAGAGAGAGAGAGAGAGAGAGAGGAAGAGAAGGAGAGAGAGAGAGAGAAGACGGACATCTGTCTGCACCGGAGAGAGGAAGAGAAGGAGAGAGAGAGAGAGAACAGACGGACATCTGTCTGCACCGGAGAGAGGAAGAGAAGGAGAGAGAGAGAGAGAAGACGGACATCTGTCTGCACCGGAGAGAGGAAGAGAAGGAGAGAGAGAGAGAGAAGAGAGAGAGAGAGAGAAGACGGACATCTGTCTGCACCAGAGAGAGGAAGAGAAGGAGAGACGGACATCTGTCTGCACCGGAGAGAGGAAGAGAAGGAGAGAGAGAGAGAAAAGAGAGAGAGAGAGAAGACGGACATCTGTCTGCACCGGAGAGAGGGAGAGAAGGAGGGAGAGAGAGAGAAAAGACGGACATCTGTCTGCACCGGAGAGAGGGAGAGAAGGAGAGAGAGAGAGAGAGAAAAGAGAGAGAGAGAGAAGACGGACATCTGTCTGCACCGGAGAGAGGGAGAGAAGGAGGGAGAGAAAGAGAGAAGACGGACATCTGTCTGCACCGGAGAGAGGAAGAGAAGGAGAGAGAGAGAGAGAAGAGAGAGAGAGAGAGAAGACGGACATCTGTCTGCACCGGAGAGAGGAAGAGAAGGAGAGAGAGAGAGAAGAGAGAGAGAGAGAGAGAAGACGGACATCTGTCTGCACCGGAGAGAGGAAGAGAAGGAGAGAGAGAGAGAAGAGAGAGAGAGAGAGAAGACGGACATCTGTCTGCACCGGAGAGAGAGAGAGAGAGAGAGAGAAGGAGAGAGAGAGAGAGAAGACGGACACAGATAGATTATAATAGCAGCAGGAAGCGTCATGCAGGACCATGGCAGCAGGCACCACCACCATCAGCAGAGACCTGCACACAGGACCATGGCAGCAGGCACCACCACCATCAGTAGAGACCTGCACACAGGACCACGGCAGCAGGCGCCACCACCATCAGCAGAGACCTGCACACAGGACCACGGCAGCAGGCACCACCACCATCAGCAGAGACCTGCACACAGGACCACGGCAGCAGGCACCACCACCATCAGCAGAGACCTGCACACAGGACCACGGCAGCAGGCACCACCACCATCAGCAGAGACCTGCACACAGGACCAGGGCAGCAGGCGCCACCACCATCAGCAGAGACCTGCACACAGGACCACTGCAGCAGGCACCACCACCATCAGCAGAGACCTGCACACAGGACCACGGCAGCAGGCACCACGACCATCAGCAGAGACCTGCACACAGGACCACGGCAGCAGGCACCACCACCATCAGCAGAGACCTGCCAGACGACAAAGCACAAACAACTCTGGGGATCCAGCAATGGAGGAAGGCAGGATCCAAGGACCAAAGGACCGTGATCCAGGAGGAGGTACGGAACCTGGAGGCAGAAGGACCAAGGGCAGGGGCAGTGGAGCGAGCGTCCCAGGGAGCATGGACCACGTGGGACCGACCCAAGAGGAAGATCACATGGGGAGATCTGTGGAGACTGGAGTCCATCTGCATCTCATTCACGCTGAGGTCGGTGTACGACACACGCAGACTCTGACGAACTCGCACAAATGGGGGAGGACCCGTAGTGGCAGCTTTGTGGGGAGAGGGGCACGATGGCACACATCCTGTCAGGGTGTAAAACAGCACCCGCCCAAGGAAGATCCAGGTGGCGCCACGACAAGGTGCTCATGACACTCGCTAACAGCCGGGAGCAAGAGAGACGCAGGAAACAGCGACCACACGGGAGCAACGCCATCAATGAAGTCTGTAAGAGCGGGTCCAAAGCCCCCGGACCACAGGAACAACAAGGACCATCTGCTGCAAAAGGCCCAATCATGGGAGATGAAGCTAGACCTGGGGGGGGGGGGGGGGGGGGACTGTCCAGACGACCCTGAGGCCAGACGCAGGACTTTGGTCTGAAGAGGCAAAGAGGATCATCCTCATCGCAGTCACCGTCCTGTGGTAAGAGGGTTGTGAGCGAGCGTTTGAGAGGAAGAGGCCAAACACCAGAACCTCCTGCAGGACCGCGGGGGGGAGGATTCCCAACCCAGTCAGTGTGGAGGATGCTCACAGCCACTGGGGTGACGGCAGAGCTGGTTCTGGAGCAGGAGAGAGGAGAGAGGAGCGGAGCTGGTTCTGGAGCTGGTTCTGGAGCTGGTTCTGGAGCAGGAGAGAGGAGCAGAGCTGGTTCTGGAGCGGGAGAGAGGAGCAGAGCTGGTTCTGGAGCAGGACAGAGGAGCAGAGCTGGTTCTGGAGCGGGAGAGAGGAGCAGAGCTGGTTCTGGAGCAGGAGAGAGGAGCAGAGCTGGTTCTGGAGCGGGAGAGAGGAGCAGAGCTGGTTCTGGAGCAGGACAGAGGAGCAGAGCTGGTTCTGGAGCAGGAGAGAGGAGCGGAGCTGGTTCTGGAGCAGGAGAGAGGAGCGGAGCTGGTTCTGGAGCAGGAGAGAGGAGCGGAGCTGGTTCTGGAGCTGGTTCTGGAGCAGGAGAGAGGAGCGGAGCAGGTTCTGGAGCAGGTTCTGGAGCTGGTTCTGGAGCAGGAGAGAGGAGCGGAGCAGGTTCTGGAGCAGGAGAGAGGAGCTGGTCTGGTTCTGGAGCTGGTTCTGGAGCAGGTTCTGGAGCTGGTTCTGGAGCGTAGCTGGAACCAGGGGGGCTGATGGGCAGTGATGTGGCCCCTGCTGACCCAGCGATGTTGGGGTTCAGGGTTGAAACGCTCGATGATCGCTGGACACGGCCTGAAGACGTCAACTCTTCCTGACCAACAACAGAGAAGCATCTTTGTAGTTGTTTTGTGTCTCTTTGTAGTTGTTTTGTGTCTCTTTGTGGTTGTTTTGTGTCTCTTTGTAGTTGTTTTGTGTCTCTTTGTGGTTGTTTTGTGTCTCTTTGTAGTTGTTTTGTGTCTCTTTGTGGTTGTTTTGTGTCTCTTTGTGGTTGTTTTGTGTCTCTTCGTTGTTGTTTTGTGTCTCTTTGTAGTTGTTTTGTGTCTCTTTGTGGTTGTTTTGTGTCTCTTTGTAGTTGTTTTGTGTCTCTTTGTGGTTGTTTTGTGTCTCTTTGTGGTTGTTTTGTGTCTCTTTGTGGTTGTTTTGTGTCTCTTTGTAGTAGTTTTGTGTCTCTTTGTGGTTGTTTTGTGTCTCTTTGTAGTTGTTTTGTGTCTCTTTGTGTTTGTTTTCTGTCTCTTTGTGGTTGTTTTGTGTCTCTTTGTGGTTGTTTTGTGTCTCTTTGTAGTAGTTTTGTGTCTCTTTGTAGTTGTTTTGTGTCTCTTTGTAGTTGTTTTGTGTCTCTTTGTGGTTGTTTTGTGTCTCTTTGTGGTTGTTTTGTGTCTCTTTGTAGTTGTTTTGTGTCTCTTTGTGTTTGTTTTGTGTCTCTTTGTGGTTGTTTTGTGTCTCTTTGTAGTTGTTTTGTGTCTCTTTGTGGTTGTTTTGTGTCTCTTTGTAGTTGTTTTGTGTCTCTTTGTGGTTGTTTTGTGTCTCTTTGTAGTTGTTTTGTGTCTCTTTGTGGTTGTTTTG
>NC_139833.1:773741-783741 GCF_963691815.1 Echiichthys vipera
AGGAGGAGGAGGAGGAGGATCATATCTGTAACTTCCTCCTGGCTCTCTGGGGTTAATCAGATCTGAGCGCTGCTGATGGGGTCGTGGAGCGAGGGATGAGGAGATGGAGGTAGAGATGGAATTGCTTTTTGCTGACCCGGCAGAACCGGTTTCCTGTGAGGGCGGAGTTCATCGTCACTGATGGAGAGAAACCTGAGATCAGCCGCCGCCAGAGGTGGAGGAAGAGCTCCAGCGCTGCGTTCAAGTGCTGCGTTCAAGTGCTGCGTTCAAGTGCTGCGTTCAAGTGCTGCGTTCAAGTGCTATAAAATGTGTTCATCAGTCAAATGGAGTTCAGCGATTTCAGGTTAAAGTCTCGGAAGTTTGAAGTAAAGTCTGTAATCAACAGGAAGGGAACGTGAAAACTGCAAAAACCATGAGAAATAGATGAAAAACAACTTAAAACAGATGAAAGACGACTGAAAATAGATGAAAACGACTGAAAACAGATGAAAAATGACTGAAAACAGATGAAAAACGACTGAAAACAGATGAAAAAAGACTGAAAACAGATAAAAAACGACTGAAAAAGATGAAAAACGACTGAAAATAGATGAAAAACGACTGAAAACAGATGAAAAACGACTGAAAACAGATGAAAAACGACTGAAAATAGATGAAAAACGACTGAAAATAGATGAAAAACGACTGAAAATAGATAAAAAACGACTGAAAACAGATGAAAAACGACTGAAAACAGATGAAAAAAGACTGAAAACAGATAAAAAACGACTGAAAAAGATGAAAAACGACTGAAAACAGATGAAAAACGACTGAAAACAGATGAAAACGACTGAAAAGTCTCTGCGGTCAAATTAAAACTGTGCTTCCGTGTAAACAGGAAGTGTCTGATCCGTCCTGTTTCTGTTTCCTTCTCCCTGCAGACGTCACTTCCTGTCCCGCCCCCTTTGACCATGAGTGACATCTACGAGTCTGCGGCCGACTCCCTGGAGCTGTTCAGCAGCTCCTGCCTCAGCAAAGTGGAGCTGAGGCTCACCTGCAAAGGGCTGCTGGACCGGGACGCCCTGTCCAGACCGGACCCCTGCTGCGTGCTCAAGATGAAGTCCCACGGCCAGTGGATGGAGGTAGGTCACCCTGGCTACACGCCACGGCCAACACGCCACGGGCAGCACGCCAGGGTCAGCACGCCACGGTCAGCACGCCACAGCCCACACTCCCAGGGGAGTCAGAGTTTAACCTGAGGAGATTTTTCTCTTCACAGAAATGTGCAACGACAATTTGGGGGCTCGTCTCTGCACCACCCTGTGTGTGTGTGTGTGTGTGTGTGTGTGTGTGTGTGTGCGTGTGTGTGTGTGTGTGCGTGTGTGTGTGCGTGTGTGTGTGTGTGTGTGTGTGTGTCTGTGTGTGTGTGTGTGTGACCCGCTCAGACCTGATTTTGTTGCCCCACTTTATGTTTCTCTGAATATTTTTAGAGACTCAGATGAAGCGTCTCTTTCTCCCTCGGTCTCTTCTGTGTCTTTACGTCAGCGACGCGCTGAAGCGACGCTGAAGCGACGCGCTGAAGCGACGCGCTGAAGCGACGGGAGGTCAGAGTTCAGACGGGAGGTCAGAGTTCAGACGGGACGACGACTTTGTCTGATCCTGTGTCTCAGTGTGACGAACAGATGTGGAGGAAAACGTTCTCAGACCTGATTCAGACTTTGTACTGGGCTCAAATGGACAGTGAAGTCCCCCCGAGTCCTCCCAAGTCCTTCCGAGTCCTCCCGAGTCCTCTTGAGTCCCCCTGACTCCCCTTGAGTCCCCCTGAGTCCCCCTGAGTCCCCTTGAGTCCCCCTGAGTCCCCCTGAGTCCCCCTGAGTCCTCCTGAGTCCTCCTGAGTCCTCCTGAGTCCCCCTGAGTCCTCCTGAGTCCTCCTGAGTCCCCCTGAGTCCCCCTGAGTCCCCCTGAGTCCTCCTGAGTCCTCCTGAGTCCTCTTGAGTCCTCCTGAGTCCTCCTGAGTCCTCCTGAGTCCCCCTGAGTCCTCTGTCCCTTCAGACCCGTTAAAAAGTGAAGTTCAGACTGAGGTGGACTCTGTAAACCTGTCAAACAGAAACACACAGAAAGTCTCAGTCTGAGGTGATTTTCATAATAAGAGTCTGGAGCAGAGACGCCTCCTGTCCTCGGTGTTCACGGGCAGATGGCGTTCAGGCAGGAGCTCGTCCACAGCCTTTCACCGAAGTCTGATGCTTGTGTTCGTCTGAATCCTCTGAAAGGAAGAGGCGGCGTCCTGCTGCTGGACGCGTCCCCGATATGTCGTCCGTTTCTAAATGTCTCTGTTTGAGTGAAGACGTGAAGGACGGACGCGCTGAGTCTCCGGGGCGCCCGCTGCTCCTCACGCCTGCGTCATGTCTGTCTCGTTTGTCTCCGTGTCTCCTGCAGGTGGACCGGACGGAGGTGATCCGCAGCTGCGTGAACCCCACCTACTCCAAGGTCTTCACTCTGGACTTTTATTTTGAAGAGGTGCAGCGCCTGCGCCTGGAGCTGTACGACATCAACAGCGGCCACAACGGCCTGAAGGAGGCCGACTTCCTGGGCTCCGTGGAGTGCACGCTGGGACAGGTGAGTCACGCGGCATCACCGCGCCATCAACGTGCCGTCAACGCTGCGTCAATGCGCCATCAACACAGCATCAACACGCCATCAACACGCTGTCAATGCACCTTAAACGCGCCTTCAACTTGCCGTCAACCCATCGACAACGCAAAGTCAACGTGCCGTCAACGCAAAGTCAACGTGCCGTCAACGCAAAGTCAACGTGCCATCAACGCAAAGTTATCACACCGTCAACACGCCATCAAGGTGCTGTCAACGCAGCGTCAACGTGCCATGAACACGCACTTAACGCACCGTCAACGCAAACTTAACGCACCGTCAACACACGTCAACACACGTCAACGCATCGACAACACATCATCAAACGCATCGTCAAACGCATCGACAACACATCATCAACACATCATCAACACATCATCAACACATCGTCAAACGCAAAGTTAACGCATCGTCAAAGACACCCTCAACACGCCGTCAACGTTCCATCAACGCAAAGTTAACGCATCGTCAACGCATCGTCAACGCATCGCCAACACGTCCTGAACACGTCAGCGAACGTGTGCGGACCACAAACCTGAGATTCCTCGGATGTTTCCCTGAGGAAGAATCAGGGACTGGAGGAATTCTCCGCTCTGTGAACTCTGCTGTGACCCGGGGGACGCGGTTTCCATGGTGACGGACCTGACCCTGAAGCTAAACAGCAGGAAGACGTGTGCAGGGAGCGCGTCCTCGCGTTCACGGGCGCGTTCACGGGCGCGTTCACGGGCGCGTTCACGGGGTGTTGACGCTGTTTTGACGACGTGTTGACTGTGCATTGACGGCCTGTGTGTGTGTGTGTGTGCGTGTGTGCGTGTGTGTGCGTGTGTGTGTGTATGTGTGTGTGTGTGTGTGTGTGTGTGTGTGTGTGTGTGTGTGTGTAGATCATCTCTCAGAGGAAACTGTCCAAAGCTCTGCTGAGACCTGGAGGAACCGTGGGGAAGGCCATCGTCACGGTGAGACACAAACATTTAAATAAATAATAAATAACATTAAAATGAATCTGGTCAAAGCTTCCACTGCTGAAGCTGCAGCGGTGAGCTGTGGACTCAAGGTCTCAGGTGCCTCAAGGGGCGGGGACCCTGGACCACCGTGGTGGACCCCGGGGGTCCCCCTGAAGAAGGAGGCCTTCAGGATCTGGTCTCCCAGAAGACTCCGGAGGTGGTTCTGAGGTCCCCACAGGTCTGAAGGGCTGCAGCCTCTGCTGGGTCAGAGGCAAAGCAGCGGGTGTGGGAGGAGTTCACACAAGTCCTGGAGAAGGACTTTGGGGGGCACCGAGGTGCTTCTGGACCACCATTCAGCACCTCAGGAGGGGGACACGGGGAACCGTCCAAGCTGTTCACAGTAAGGACGGGACGCTGGTGACCTCAGCTGATGAGGTCATGGGGCGGTGGAAGGACTCTGAGGAAGTCCTGAATGGGCCCAACACGCCCTCTTTTGTAGAGGCAGAGCTGGAGGCTGATGGGGATCATCGTCAACATCTCTGACAGAAGTCACTGAGGAAGGAAACAAGTCCACAGAGGCAAAGCCCCAGGATCCATGAGCTGCATCCACACATGCTGAAAGCTCTGGGTCTGGAGGGGCCGTCCTGGTCCTGGTCCTGGTCCACACGTCTCTGACACACTGGTGGAAGTCTGGGACAGAGCCGAGGGAGTGGCAGACCGGGGTGGTGGTTCCTGTTCAGAAAGGGGGACCAGAGGGTGTGAGCCAGTTCCAGGGGGATCACACTCCTCAGCCTCCCTGGTGAAGTCGACTCCAAGGTGCTGGAAAGGAGGTTCGTCCTGTAGTCGGCCTCGGGGAAGACCCAGGACCAGGTGGAGAGATTAGATCTCCACACTGGCCTGGGAACGCCTCAGGATCCCCCAGTTAGAGCTGGTTAATGTGGCCCGGGAAAGGGAAGTTTGGGGTCCCTGCTGGAGCTGCTGCCCCTGAGACCTGATCCAGGATCAGAGGCTGGAGCTGCTGCCCCCGAGACCTGATCCAGGATCAGAGGCTGGAGCTGCTGCCCCTGAGACCTGATCCAGGATCAGAGGCTGGAGCTGCTGCCCCTGAGACCTGATCCAGGATCAGAGGCTGAAGATGAGATGAGATATTTATTCATGCTGTGTGTGTGTGTGTGTGTGTGTGTGTTTGAGTGTGTGTCTATGTGTGTGTGTGTGTGTGTGTGTGTGTGTGTGTGTGTGTGTGTGTGTGTGTGTGTGTGTGTGTGTGCAGATCACAGCAGAGGAGCTGACGGGGAACGACGACTACATCGAGCTCTCGTTCAGCGCCAGGAAACTCGACGACAAGGTGACGACACACACACACACACACACACACACACCGGGCAGGAAGTGAGGGCAGACGTGTGACAGGTGTGTGTGCGTGTGTGTGTGTGTGCGTGCGTGCGTGCGTTTGTGCGTGCGTGCGTGCGTGCGTGTGTGTGTGTGCAGGACTTCTTCAGTAAGTCTGACCCGTTTCTGGAGATCTACAGGCTGAACGATGACGCCACGATGCAGCTCGTCTACAGGACCGAGGTACACACACACACAGACACAGACACAGACACAGACACAGACACACACACACACACATCTGTGTTTGCCGTCAGAACCTTTCTAACGTCTTCTCTTCTCGTCAGACCGTGATGAATAATCTGAACCCCGTTTGGCAAACGTTCAAAGTTTCTCTCAACTCGCTCTGCAGCGGAGACCACGAACGCAAGCTGCAGGTACACACACACACACACACACACACACACACACACACACAAAGGTACACACACACACACCTTAAACGTGTTCCTGTCTCTGCGTGTTCGTCAGTGCACCGTGTGGGACTGGGACTCCAATGGAAAACACGACTACATCGGCGAGTTCGAGGCCACGTTCAAGGAGATGAGAGGTGCCATCGACGGGCGGCAGGTACACACCGCCACGCTCCCCGCACACACACACACACATGCACACATACGCACACACCCACAAACACAAACACACACGCACACACTCCCGCCTCTCAGCGCCGCAAACCTGGACGCTTTCAGAACAACCGCAAAAAACCGTTCATTTGTTGTTGCATTAAATATTAATGATGATGTTCAACAACATGTGGAATAAAATGAGCCGCTAATGTTAGCTACTGTTAGCTAATGTTAGCTACTGTTAGCTTGCTGCTAATGCAGATGAACTGTTAGCTCGCTGACGTAGCAACATCCTGTCTTGAGCGGCTAGCTCGTCGATTGTAAACGACTTTATCAGCTAACGTTAGGAAGCAACAGATGCCAGATCAATGCAGGGTAGCTAAGTTAAAGCTAGCTGGCTAATGTTAGCTTCCTGCAGTGTTAGCTCAGTGAAACGTAAGCTGGCTAATGTTAGTTAACAGAAGGAGACGGTTTAGTTTAGACGACTAAAGGAGACGGTTAAGTTTGTACGTTAATGCTAGCATGCTATAGTAAGATTTTTAGCATTATAAACCTGCTCAACATTAGCATGTTAGCATGTTAGCATGTTAGCATTGTCATTGTGTGTGTGTTGACATGCTAGTGTTAGCATTTAGCGGCTACAGTGAGTGTTGGTCGGAGCTGAAACGTCTCCTGCTGAAAACAGTTAGAGATCAGTAGCAGCATCGTTAGCGTCCCTCAGGCTGCGGCGCTAACACGTTTACAGACCACCGTTAGCAGCAGACTTTAACCCCGGGGAGGTTTCAGGAGGAGTGACCTGCTCTCCGTCCATTAAAGTGCCAATTATCAGCCGTGACCGCCCTTTGAGAGCGCACCGCGCCGCTCTGACAGCTGCGGCGCCGCTGACGGCCGGGGCGCCGCTAATGAAGACGCCGCTGTCAAGAGAAGACACGAACGAGGCGGACACTTACGCTCAGGATGTGTTTTCTCTGGAAACTCCCTGAAGACACACACACACACACACACACACACAGACACACACACACTAACACACACACGCACGCACGCACACACGCACGCACGCACGCACGCACGCACGCACGCACACACGCACACACACACACACACACACACACACACAGAGCTGTCTCGTTATCCGTGACGAGCACTGGAGCGTTTCCTGTGACGCTCTGATGATTCGTTCGCTCGTCTCTGAAAATCGTGTTCAGAGGCTGGAGACAGCGAGCGCCGACGCTGACGCTGATGGACGCACCTTTAACAGGACGCAGTCATCGATCGTCTCCACGGAGACATCATCGTCCTGACTCCGTCTGTGCACAGAATATTCATGACGCAGACGACTCTTTAATGTTGATGAATGTTAAAGGTCGTCAAAACCACGAGAGGAGGGAACGTTGTTGTTTACGTCTCATCAGAAAGTTTCAGCTGAAAAATGAGATTTTAAATCTGCAGGATCATCGCCGAGCGTCCTAGAGGACACTTTAGCACACGTTTATGCTCCTAGAGGACACTTTAGCACACGTTTATGCTCCTAGAGGACACTTTAGCACACGTTTATGCTCCTAGAGGACACTTTAGCACACGTTTAGTCTCCTAGAGGACACTTTAACACACGTTTATGCTCCTAGAGGACACTTTAACACACGTTTATGCTCCTAGAGGACACTTTAACACACGTTTATGCTCCTAGAGGACACTTTAACACACGTTTATGCTCCTAGAGGACACTTTAGCACACGTTTATGCTCCTAGAGGACACTTTAACACACGTTTATGCTCCTAGAGGACACTTTAACACAAGTTTATGCTCCTAGAGGACACTTTAGCACACGTTTATGCTCCTAGAGGACACTTTAACACACGTTTATGCTCCTAGAGGACACTTTAACACAAGTTTATGCTCCTAGAGGACACTTTAACACACGTTTATGCTCCTAGAGGACACTTTAACACACGTTTATGCTCCTAGAGGACACTTTAGCACATGTTTATGCTCCTAGAGGACACTTTAACACACGTTTATGCTCCTAGAGGACACTTTAACACACGTTTATGCTCCTAGAGGACACTTTAACACACGTTTATGCTCCTAGAGGACACTTTAACACACGTTTATGCTCCTAGAGGACACTTTAACACACGTTTATGCTCCTAGAGGACACTTTAGCACACGTTTATGCTCCTAGAGGACACTTTAACACACGTTTATGCTCCTAGAGGACACTTTAGCACACGTTTATGCTCCTAGAGGACACTTTAGCACACGTTTATGCTCCTAGAGGACACTTTAACACACGTTTATGCTCCTAGAGGACACTTTAACACACGTTTATGCTCCTAGAGGACACTTTAGCACACGTTTATGCTCCTAGAGGACACTTTAGCACACGTTTATGCTCCTAGAGGACACTTTAACACACGTTTATGCTCCTAGAGGACACTTTAACACACGTTTATGCTCCTAGAGGACACTTTAGCACACGTTTATGCTCCTAGAGGACACTTTAACACACGTTTATGCTCCTAGAGGACACTTTAGCACACGTTTATGCTCCTAGAGGACACTTTAGCACACGTTTATGCTCCTAGAGGACACTTTAACACACGTTTATGCTCCTAGAGGACACTTTAGCACACGTTTATGCTCCTAGAGGACACTTTAACACACGTTTATGCTCCTAGAGGACACTTTAGCACACGTTTATGCTCCTAGAGGACACTTTAGCACACGTTTATGCTCCTAGAGGACACTTTAGCACACGTTTATGCTCCTAGAGGACACTTTAACACACGTTTATGCTCCTAGAGGACACTTTAACACACGTTTATGCTCCTAGAGGACACTTTAACACACGTTTATGCTCCTAGAGGACACTTTAGCACACGTTTATGCTCCTAGAGGACACTTTAGCACACGTTTATGCTCCTAGAGGACACTTTAACACACGTTTATGCTCCTAGAGGACACTTTAGCACACGTTTAGGCTCCTAGAAGACACTTTAACACACGTTTATGCTCCTAGAGGACACTTTAGCACACGTTTATGCTCCTTGAGGACACTTTAACACACGTTTATGCTCTTAGAGGACACTTTAGCACACGTTTTGACCAACACAACACTGTGGAAGTGAATCTCTAGGTGGCTCCTGATGATGTCCCTTAGAGCAGCCGCTGGAGCCTTTTGTAAAGTGTGTAATGTTGAAAACACACACGTCCTCCTTTAGAGGGTGAACTGCAGCACGGTGTCAGTGCCTTCTTACGTCAACGTCAGCTTTAAAATACAAGAAGTGACAAATTACACACGGATGAACTGGAAATGTGCTTTTGTCCACGACCCGCTGGTGATCCTCGCCGTCATGGAGCCGGGGGGGGACGAGCGCCGTGGGGAACTCCTCTTCCTCTGCTCAGGCTCTGATTAATGGGCTCGTTCCTGCGCTGACAGCCGGCTCCTGCACCGACACAGACGCAGAGCGCAGGACCCCCCCAGGCCGAGGCCCCGGGGAGCTCCGCTCACCCTCCTCCATCCATCTACGGTGACACAAACAGAGCCTGAGGCGCCGCACGCTCTCCGCGCTCACAGGTAATGGAGTCACAGCGAGTCCTCTGCGGGCTCGTTTGGGCGGCTGAAGGATCGTCTCCGCCGCCGCCGCCTGACACACCGCCACGGGCTGCTGAGGGATTCTGGGAAATGACTGAATTGACTTAACTGACTTATATCGTGATTATGGGATCAAATAAAACTAATATACAAACATGTGTGGCAGGACGACGCGGAATCGAACTTGAACGTGTGGCTTTTCCACTTTTCCTCCTCTGCTTTGTGTTTGAAATCAGTCTGGTGGAACCAAAGAGAGCGAACCCCCGACGGTTCGATACCCTGAATGAGGCCGGTGTGTCTCGCTGAAACGCTCCTAATTTGCACGTGAGTCGCTCGAGCGGCGGTTTTCCTCCCCTGAGAGAAGCCGGCTGCTGATTGGACGCAGCCCTCAGCGGGAGCAGACGTGTGGTCGAACAGACGCCACGACAACATGAAGAAGAAGAGGAGACGCTTTGATCCAGAGGAGAAGAAGAAGAACACAGGAAATGATCTGTGCACGGGCGTCTGTGCACGAGCGTCTGTGCACGAGCATCAGTGCACGAGCGTCAGTGCACGAGCGTCTGTGCACGAGCAGAATCTTTAAGGTGGACTGTTTTCTTTCATGTTACTTGTCCATAAGTTGAGGTTGTGAATCTCACGTCCACCTTATTTCAAACTCTCCCTTTGAGGAAGAACGGGCGCCGCTGTGTCACTGATCAGCTGATCACCACAGATCCAAACCCGTCCAGAGACTCGTAAACACGGCGAGTGGACACACGTTTGAGGGGGCGTGGCCTGACACGTTTGAGCCCGATTGAAACACGCCCACTGTCGGTGATGCGTCGATGTTTTTGTTGCGGTGCTCCGTCGGCGGCGTGTGTGACCCCCTGAGACC
>NC_139833.1:788741-821241 GCF_963691815.1 Echiichthys vipera
CGGTCCGGAACTTGTCTCTACGGTCTGGAACTTGTCTCTACGGTCTGGAACTTGTCTCTACGGTCTGGAACTTGTCTCTGCGGTCTGGAACTTGTCTCTACGGTCTGGAACTTGTCTCTACGGTCTGGAACTTGTCTCTACGGTCTGGAACTTGTCTCTACGGTCCAGAACTTGTCTCTACGGTCTGGAACTTGTCTCTACGGTCTGGAACCTGTCTCTACGGTCTGGAACTTGTCTCTACGGTTTGCAGAAAGTACCGTTTTCTCATTTCTCCGTGTCGTCGTCAGTGTGACGGAGGATGTTTGATCCTTTACTCCTGCTCTGACCCCAGAAGACACAACAACAATAACAGAGACGCCTTCAGGCTCCGCCCGCCCCGTGTGATTGACACTTCCTGTGCAGCTGCTGCCTCGAGGGGGGGGGGGGGGGGGCTGTCCTGAGTGTGACGGGTGGGTTTAATAACGCAGAGTCACTCCGCTGCAGATTTCATTTTCCTCACTCTCTCTGTGGCTTTCTTTGTTCTGATGAAGAGATCAAACAGACTTCCTGTGTCTCCCCCTCTCACCCCCCCCCCCCCCCTCCAGGTCTCCCACGACTTTGCGGTGAATTTTAACGAGGAGAACCCGGAGTGTGCAGGTAGGAGCTTTGATTTCCTGCGCTCTTTGAAAAGGATCACTCAGAGATAACAGTGATGGCGAGCGTCAGAAGTGTGTGAAGCGTTTGATCTGAGGGGAGTTTGGAGACGGGCAGCTCCGTCAGGAGAGGGGGGGGGGGGGCGAGGAGGGGGGCGTCTCTGGGCGAGTCCGGGAGACTCCGGCTCAGCTCATGAGGACCTGCAACCTACTCTGGGTTTACAGATAAATATAAATATATATAAATAAACAGTAAATACACTTCACAGATCATCATGATGCCATCATCAGAAACATGTTTATCAGTTAGATGATCGTCCATCCATCATCCATCCGTCCGTCCGTCCATCATCTATCCGTTCATCCATCCGTTGGTCCATCCGTCTGTCCGTCCATCCATCCATCCATCCATCCGTCCATCCATCCGTTCATCCGTCCATCCATCCATCCATCATCCATCCATCTGTCCTTTCATCCATCCATCCATCATCCATCTATTCATCCATCCATCCGTCCATCATCTATCCGTCCATCCATCTATTCATCCATCCATCCGTTGGTCCGTCCGTCCGTCCATCCATCCATCCGTCCATCCATCCGTCCATCCATCCATCCGTCATTAGGTGTGTGTAGGTGTATGTGAAGGTCTCTCGCCCTCTCGTATGTTAAGGTCATTGATCGACTCAGACAGACACTTCAACACACACACTCTTAATTAAGATTCAGAGTGTGTGTGTGTGTGTGTGTGTGTGTGTGTGTGTGTGTGTGTGTGAGTGTGTGTGTGTGTGTGTGTGTGAGTGTGTGTGTGTGTGTGTGTGAAGGAGGCGGTGTCATCATTGACATTCAGACACTTAATCAGATCTCTGATGCTGGGACGCCTCTGAAGGCGCCCGGGGAGCGAGGCGGTGAGGTGCAGCGTCCTCCAGAGGCTTTAGCTCCGAGTGCTCGAGTCAGCGAAGGACGAAGTGTCTCAGCTCAAACAGGATCAGGACGTTCAGGACGTTCAGGACGTTCAGGACGTTCAGGATGTTCAGGACGTTCAGGATGTTCAGGACGTTCAGGACGTTCGGGTGGAGAGAACAGGGAACTCTCAGGGACCAGAGATCAGAGAACAGAGCGATCACGAGGTCGGGACGTGGTGAACAGTGAAGGTCGAGGTTATCAGTCGCCCGCTCACGAGGCCGCGGGGTCGATGCTACGACACAGGGCGATGTTTGTTAATGTTGAAGCTTCACGCAGCACAAACTCCTCCTCCGATGGTCTTTGTCTGCACTTTAATCCGCAGTAACCATGGAGACAGTTTCTATTAAGGTAGAAATCCAGGAGAGATGCTAACAGCCGGACGTGGCTAACAGTGGTTAGCTCGGGGCAGCACGGTGAAGGCATTCAAAGGTCTTTTTTAACCACTAATGCTGCTGAAAATAACAGCAAACCTCTGCAGCAGCATGAGAAGAGTCCCTACACACACACACACACACACACACACACACACACACACACACACACACACACACACACACACACACACACACACACACACACACACACACACACACACACACACACACACACACACACACACACACACACACACACACACACACACACACATCTGGATCCATTAACTGATTTAATATTATTTTTGTTTCTGTAATAAATTCATTTTTCTTGAGTTTTCATCAGAAAAAAGTTTGTTTTCAGCGTCTGAAACCTGAAATCTCTGATTTTCTCTCTTTGATTTCACTTTAAACTGAATATTTTTAACATTTAAAGACATTTTTCCCCGTGTTGAGACACACACACACACACACACACATGTTGGGACATTTTATAATAAACTAAACAAACATCTTTGATATCTGATGATGAAAATAATGAATTATCTGCAGACGTTTGTGACGTCATCAGGTCACTTTAAGTGTTTTAACCATAAAAACAAAGCGTCATCAGCGTAGTTAGTGAAGCCAGAGTTTATTAAAGAGTGTTTTAAAGACTTACCTACTGGCCCCTGTACCAGCTCCTCTCATAGTAAAGTCCATTATGGTGGATTACCAAAGTAAAAGACGGGAAACTGCGTCAGGACAGGGATCAAACCAGCGAACGGCGTCTCACTGGTGACACAGTTACTTTAGATCATCACAGGAAACAGGAACCAGGAAGTGCCACGCCCAGATCAGGAGCCTCATTCCTTGTGTGCATGCGATGCGTGTGTGTGGTTTTGTGTCCCTGAAGGGTTCACGTCTGCTCGTCCTGTCAGGTATCCAGGGCGTGGTGGAGGCCTACCAGGCCTGCCTCCCCAAGCTGCAGCTCTACGGCCCCACCAACATCGCCCCCATCATCCAGAAGGTGGCCAACTCCGCCTCGCAGGAGGTCCACACCAAAGAGGCCATGGTGAGAGTCGCTTTGTTGCTTTGACCCCAAACCAGCAGCTCCAGCTCTAAACACTCAGCTCAGCGGGGCGTGAGGAGGCCGCCGCTGAACGATCTGGGGTCAGTTTGGTCCAGACTGGGTGGGTGTTCAACCAGACCGCAGTTTAAAGCCAAAATGACTTAGGGCGCACTCACACTGTCTTTCTGCACCGCGCCAAAACAGGTTTCTTGGCTAAAGTCTGGTTCCTTTGACCAGTGTGAGTGCAACCGTACCACGTCTAGGAGCGGCACGCTTGCCGTCCACGGCCCGTTTGGGAGAGGTGGGCTTTAGTAAAGCACGTTTGCACGTGTACGAGCACGAGCGTGCGCACGTGTACGAGCACGAGGCCTACGGCGGTTCTGAGGTCATTTCCTGTGCGCCTGTTGGGACGTAGAAAAAAGAAGGAGGGACCATGCGCGGACATTTCAAACAATGGCGGTGAAAGGTTCACGTTGGTGTGATGCGGAGGTGGAGTGTTTACTGCAGATTTGGTCGATGAAAAGATTCAAAAACAGTCGACAAGACGCACAAAAACTCCGAGGTCTACGGAAAGATCTGGAAACAAAGCCGCGCATCGCCATGACGTCATCAATGCGTGTGACGTGTTACGGCGTGATGACGTATAGGCAGCAAGAAGCATTCTCCGAGGCCCAGGTAGTGTGAGTACAAACGGGCCTGGAGGGGGGACAAGGACCCTAAAGCACGGGGCACGGGACGCACGCACAGTGGGAGGGCGCCCTGAGTGTAGTTGGTTTTCTGTGAGTGAGTTACAAACGTCTGCTTCTGCACGAGCAGCTTTCTTTGAGCTTGTTGCAGCAACATGAAGATGAAGACAGTGAGAGAGTTTGAGAACGTACCAAGCGTCCTGCAGAGACTCTGGGAGGTTCATTCACTGAGCGTCCTCCATCTTTGAGACGCCGTCAAACTGCCAACGTCAAACTTTAGCAAACCAACCGACACTAATTGAGTCCGCTGCAGCCGGAAGAATGGAACAGAAAGTAAATGAAAGCTTAAAGAAAGGAGAACTAACTAAACTTTACAGGTTCACATGCGGGTGACTTCGTTTCATTCACTGCTTTAACGTCGTTCGTACGGTCGGGAACAGACTCACCTTCACAGACGACCTGATTCTGTCCTCTGTCCTCCGCAGCAATACTTCATCCTGCTGATCCTGACGGACGGCGTCATCACCGACATGGCCGACACCAGGGAGGCCATCGTCCAGGCCTCCCACCTCCCCATGTCCGTCATCATCGTCGGGATCGGGAACGCTGACTTCAGCGACATGCAGATGCTGGACGGCGACGACGGGATCCTGCGGTCGCCCAAAGGAGAGCCCGTCCTCCGGGACATTGTCCAGTTCGTCCCCTTCCGCAACTTCAAACACGTGAGTCGCTCACGCGGCCCCCCAGGTCTGTGACGTGCCAGGTCTGTGACGTGCCAGGTCTGTGACGTGCCAGGTCTGTGACGTACCAGGTCTGTGACGTGCCAGGTCTGTGACGTACCAGGTCTGTGACGTGCCAGGTCTGTGACGTACCAGGTCTGTGACGTACCAGGTCTGTGACGTGTCTGTGACGTGCCAGATCTGTGACGTTCCAGGTCTGTGACGTTCCAGGTTTGTGACGTACCAGGTCTGTGATGTGCCAGGTCTGTGACGTGCCAGGTCTGTGATGTGCCAGGTCTGTGACGTACCAGGTCTGTGACGTGCCAGGTCTGTGACTTGTCAGGTCTGTGATGTGCCAGGTCTGTGAAGGATCAGGTCTGTGACGTACCAGGTCTGTGATGTGCCAGGTCTGTGACGTACCAGGTCTGTGATGTGCCAGGTCTGTGACGTACCAGGTCTTTGACGTACCAGGTCTGTGACGTACCAGGTCTGTGACGTACCAGGTCTGTGACGTACCAGGTCTGTGACGTACCAGGTCTGTGACGTGCCAGGTCTCTACAGTAATACATGAGTGGATTACATTTTAATTATCATTAGAACTTTTTATAAATATGGGAACAGACAGTGAATCAGGACACTCTTTATTTTGTCCATCCATCCATCATCTGTCCATCCGTCCATCCATCTGTCCATCCATCCAACCACCCATCCATCCATCAACCCATCCATCCATCCATCATCTGTCCATCAAACTGTCTGTCCATCCATCCATCCATCCATCCATCTATCCATCATCCAACTATTTGTCCATCCATCCATCCATCCCACTTTCCATCCATCCGTCCGTACCTCCATCCGTCCAACTATCTATCCATCCGTCCATCATCCATCCATCCATCCATCCTCTCTCTCTCTGGTCTGTTTGTGGCGGTTACTCATCTGTGTTTAGTTCTTCTTCATGACTTTAGTCGTGAGCAGAAGTCGTCCGGAGCTGCTGCGTCTTCACTTCCTGTTCCTTTTGAGTCCTACAGAAGAAAACAGGACTGAACTCTTCCTCCTGACGCGCTGCTTCCTGTTCGCTGATGCATTTCCTGTTGCTACACCAAATGCTTTTGTTGCAGCAGGAGGAGGAGACGGGCGATTAACCAGCATCTGTAAAACAAAGGAGCTTTTTAATGGAATGAACTCTGATCAATAGGTCCGTGACCCGCGCTGTGGGACAAAGTCAATAAGTGCGACATCACAGAGCTGCACTTTGCTGTAACGCGTCCGTTCCTTCGCCTCCTTCAGTTTGAAAACCGCCCGTTGCTGTAAATGAAATAATGAGCACTAACACACTTGTCTCTGCTGTCCAGGAGCCAACACGCTCTAAATATGTGCAGCAGATGGTGTGTTAATATGAAGGATGGATAATTAAACAGTGTGTTTATATATAACTCTGTGTGACCCCAAACTACTGTAGCTGTGAAAGCAACGAGGCGAGGAGAGCGGGGAGAGCGTGGTGTCAGGACGGAGGACGAGACGGCACTGAAGTCACTGAAGAGACGAGTTTCAGTCTCGTTAGGACGGAAGAGGAGGCGGCAACCTGCCATCTGATCAACACTGGGGAACGTCTGAGTTCTCTCAAATGAATCTTCATCTTTAACAGACTCCACGGCGCCGTTTGGACCGACTCTTACAGACGCCGGATAGACCCCCCCCTGGGTTTAATCTGTGTGATGAGTGAGAGTTTCTGTCTCTGGCCCAAAAGGAAGTGATTTCATTTCACGGCAGCAGACGAGCGGCGCTGACTCACTTCAGCTGCTCGTGCTGAGTCCTTCTCTGACCACATGTCTGAGAACACGGAGGGGGCGAGGAGCGATCATGAGCGATCAGGCGTCTTCAGTCACCAAGAAGAGACAGAAAAACATTTACACAATGGGCTGAATTAATTAACCTGTTTAAACATTAAACCAAGAGACTTTTATTTTGGAAAATCTCTCATTTGATTCAGTAGAAATGATTGATTTTGTGTTTGACCTCAGCTTGAATGTGAAGTCACTTTATTCATCGACAATCGAAGCGATGACGTCCTCCACATGCACGAAAGCGAAGGACATGAATCATCCAGGCATTAAAAATCCATTTACAAAGTCATTTATGGGGAATTGTGATACCTGAGTATCTGAGCCGAACGGATCAGCGCAGAATAAAAAGACGCTCTTAGTATCAGAGCATCGTTCTGAGAGACAATGGTCCTGGTCCTGGTCCTGGTCCAGTCCCAGCCTGGTCCTGGTCCAGTCCCAGCCTGGTCCTGGTCCAGTCATTGGTGGAAGTAGGTCTGGACTTTGTTAGTGCTGGTCCAGTCCCAGCCTGGTCCTGGAGAGCTCCCTCCTCAGGCCTGGACTCTGCTGCCCACTCACACCTCAAGGAGAAAGCCCACTCCTTTGAGGACAACAATGTCCACATCCTGGACAGAGAGGAGAGATGGTTTGAAAGAGGAGGAAAAGAAGAGAAACCATCTCTAACCAGAGGAGGAGGTCTGAGGCACCAGGACCAGGACCAGGACCAGGCTGGGACTGGACCATGGCTAACCAGAGGAGGAGGTCTGAGACTCCAGGACCAGGACCAGGACCAGGCTGGGACTGGACCATGGCTAACCAGAGGAGGAGGTCTGAGACACCAGGACCAGGACCAGGCTGGGACTGGACCATGGCTAACCAGAGGAGGAGGTCTGAGACTCCACTTCTCTCCAGTTTACAGTGCTGCCCTTTCATCCCTTCATCCAACCTCAAAGAACAACTGTTCACAAACGTCCTCCTGTGACTCCAACCACTGTGGTTCACACTCAATAGAGCACTAACCAAGTCCAGACCTACTTCCACCAACCACTGGACCAGGACCAGGACCAGGACCAGGACCAGCACTAACCAAGTCCAGACCTACTTCCACCAACAACTGTCACTCTAACGACGGAGCACAAAGGGTTCCAGTGACATCATTGACCTGAGAGAGGTTAAAGACCTGGATCTCCACAGCAGGTAGTTGGACCGGTCCCGGCCTGGTCCTGGTCCTGGTCCTAGTCCCAGCCTGGTCCTGGTCCTAGTCCCAGCCTGGTCCCAGCCTGGTCCTGGTCCTGGTCCTGGTCCTGGTCAGAGCATACATGAACTGATGAAGCCTCTAGGATGAGAGGTGAAACATCAGGTCCAGTTGCTTCTCTACACCGGCCTTAAAACACAGCACCTGTAGCGTTTGTCTTTTCCCTGTGCCGTCTGTTTCTGTTGGACAGTGTGACGGAGCTTTCCCTTCTGTCTCCTCCTCAGGCGTCTCCAGCGGCTCTGGCTAAGAGCGTGTTAGCAGAGGTGCCCAACCAGGTGGTCGACTACTACAACAGCAAGGGCATCAAGCCCAAAGTGCCCAGAGAGTTCCAGTCTTCCAGGCAGTTCGGCCCCTGAGCGCCGCCACCAGCACACCGCCTCTCCTGGACGGAGAAACATGTTTACTGTCTTTGTTCTGTGTCGATGCGGATGTTAAAGGTGCCTCATGCAGCATTTTACTATGACGATGGGGCTTGTTTTAAAGGGATCACTTTAGACACACGGGAAGCCTGTCAGCTGGCACACTGCATTTACACGGGAGGGATTTTAGAGCGTGGACTACCGGGAAGTTAAAAGGTTTTTAATGATCTTTTTAAAATAGCAGTGAAGCAGGTGAAGCTGCTGGTCGCATGGGTGAAACATAGGTCAGATGCATGCACATCGCAGATATACCATAAAGGGAAGAAGACGCGGTCAAAGTAGCCGAGAGATGTGCCGATCCAAAGAGCAATGTGTCCTGATGCAGTGCAGGTCGGGATGCTGACAGTACGGGACTCACAAAGAAATCCATTTCCCCTTAACGTGTTCCTGAACGCAGAAGCACAAACGTGACGTTTGATAAGTTGATAAGTGAATCAACACATCGCAGTGTTTCTCAGACGTGACTATGAAACAGAAGGCTGATGCGATCGCACCGTAGAGCTCGTAAACTCACGAACATCCTTAACGTCACGATCCAAGTTATAATCACACGAGAACCCAGAGTTTACACCCAGTAGTAGCCGTTAACAGCCTGTTTTAAAAGCAGATTTGCTATGTAGCATTACCTTTGATATGCTTTTAAGAATTGTAGCTAGTGTTTATGTTTCTCTTTTCTTTTGTGATAGCGTTCACAATAACGACTGAGCCACATCCGCGTTCATCACAGTCACGTTCAGACGATAATCTGTTCGATTCAGTCGGGTCTGCGTACGGAGGCAAAGTAAATCTGTGCAGAGCTTAGAAAGTTAAGTAGCGAACTAACCAGCCCATCCTCGTTTCAAGGGTGTCATATACCTCCATTTTGTCACAGCCCCCAGCGTTTGATACCGATGCACAAGACACCTGTGAGCACAATGCAACTTCAACTGTAAACCCCTCCGCAGCATAATTAGACACTCAGAGCAGGTACTCCCGATATAAGAGTGACAAAGTCCGAGGTCGGACGGGTCAAACAAACACCAAACTTTCACGCAGGTGAACCCGGTTAGTGTTTGTTTGAATTCACGTTAATCACGTTCCCCGTGTTTAAAAACAGCGCCCTTAGCGGAGCATCACAGTTTTACGTGCGGGGCTACCCGGTGTGTTGACAAGTGACGCCAAAGGGTCCCGTATGTGACGAGTTGGGGACGGGCACATTTGTGGTGTAGACAACCTGCTTTAACAGGGAATGGACGGGAAAAAAGAAGGAAGCGATCATATTAGCTTTGTTGCACCATCCTCTCGTATAAACTGCCAGAATTAATCTTACAATCTAAAATAAACTGAGATAACTTGTTGTCCAGTTAGCAACTAAGCCAACTAGTTTGTTAACCAGCTGTTAGCTAACTGTCATTTAGCCTGTTGAGCTATTTTGGCTGGCTAGCATCGGCAAAATTGCTGTTTAGCTAGCATGTCAGGGGAGCGTACCTATGTTCCCCACTTTGTATGTGAGCGGGGGTCCCACTGTTTTCACAGAAAGGGTCCTTTTTTCCCCGGTCTGTTAGTTTCTCAACAATCAGTGCCGAATTCCCCGACAAATAGGCTTATGTAGACCCTAACACTACCCCCTACCCTGACCCCGACCGTGACCTCTGACCCTAACAAAATGCTGGATTAAATCAGCGGAGGCAGACATAGGGATGACCCCCATGTCAGCAGTTAACCCATCAACGACAGTAGCTCACCAACGAGGCCTGCAAGTAATAACTACAGCACCAAGCTGCCAACACTGCCCATTGGTGGTGTAAGGAGTCGCCAATACTCGCAGCCTCCCTCTTGAGTTGACACAACGGCGCTTTTGTTATCTTTGATCCCACGTCTCATACACAAACACATCTCAGGAGGTCATGAAGAGATTTATGGGAAATTAGGAACTGTATCACTGAAAAGAACCAGTGAGGTGAGGAGAACCTTCCTCTCACGGCCCGACTTAGGCTCCATGTATGAAAATGCTAACTGTCGCACCTTTAGCATCCGTTATGCATGCGTGGCCCGCTGAGGCCGAGCTGATTGTAACATTCAGGAGTGTTTTAGTGGAAGTGAAAAGCACACAAACACAACACTGACCAACCCAAACGCTGCTTCCCTGCAGACAGCATGACGGGCGGGAACCAGTCGATGAAGGAATGTATGAACCCCCCTCCTCCCCATCTGGTTTGGTTTTATAAGAGTTTATACATTTCGTAAGGTTCGTACGTTGTTAAGCATTTTGGATCTCTGCCAGATGAACGAGCGAGCTGCCTTCACAGACGTCTGCGTCCTCAGATGCATGAACTGTTGTTTTGCATGCAAATGCAGGACTCCTCGGTCCTTGTGGTTGCTGTTTCCTGGTAGTGAGTAAAACGAGTAATAATGATGTTTACAATGTGCCCGACGACGGGGCGGTTCTACTCTCAAGCATGTTCACATGTAGACGCAAATGTGTGAGTAGATTTAAAAGCACAACCTGAGTAAACTTGGAGAGGTTTTTAGACTTTGGTGATAGAGTTTGGTCACTTTGTGTCACAACACCTGCCCCCCCCCCCTCTCTGTCCTCAAAGAACGGATTCACTTTGTTTTGGTTTTACTGGGTTTTTCTTTCATTCTTGAACTTTCAGTGTCAACTCCCTTAAGTTAAAGTCTTAAGTAAGGATCAGACTTCACACCCCGTCCATCTCTCCGTGTTGCAGCTTGAGCAGATCTGGGTTGTGGCAGCAGGCCGAACAAGGTCGCCCAGCTTTCTTTAATTGCCGGTGTCTGAAGATTCTCAGACATACAGGTCTCGGTATATCTAGAAGTCCTCAGTCAAAGACAAGTGGACTGGTCCCAGGCAGCCTGAGACGCCCCGATCGGTAAGAATTTTGGATGATAGGGACGACATCTTCAAGAATCTGAAGGAAGTTCAGTTGGCTTTAACTCAGCGCGCTACATATCCTTCTCTACATTTCTAGCTACATCCTCCAGCTTTCCCTGGGGGATCCTGAGGTGTTCCCAGGCCAGATGGGATTAGTGATCCCAAAAGGTCTTAGGCTGCCCCTCGTTCTACTTCTGGTAGGTGTCCAGGAAACTTAAACGTTTTGATCGAGACTTATATCAGCACCATCCACCCATCCGTCAGTCCGTCCGTCCGTCCATCTACAGCCTCTTATCTGGGTCTTGGTCTCATTGACACCAGGCTAAGAAAGGTAGTCCTGAAGTACTCCCCAGTTACATCCTCCAGCACTTCTTCGGGAGTCCAGTTCCTCTGTCAACTGGGATCAGTAATCTCTCAGTAAATTCTAGATCTGCCTCAGTAATCCCCACAGGAAGGCATACAAGAAGCCCCCCGATCAGACGTCTGAACCACCTCAACTGGCTCCTTTAGACATAAAGGAGCAGCTGCTACTCCCCAGACACCGAAGCAAACTCATTGCAGCTTCTTGTAGCCGTGTTCTTCTTTACCCCCAGATCCGAGTCATGCTATGCAAAGTAGTCCCCCTCCCACATTCTGTAAGTTGTCCAAAGAGGACACTGAGGCGTCCTTGGTCTTCTCTGAGGTGGAAGTGACAAGAAAACCTTAACAGGGAGGAACTGCCTCAACAAGCTCCTTTCCATGCAAAGGCTATGGACAAGGTTGTAGTTCAAGGTCCGTACAGATGCCTATACTCCGCGCCCGGACAGTCACTCATTCCTTGGTCTCTAACCAAAGCTCACGGCCAAAGCTGAGGTTTGAACGTGACCAGTAGAGCGTCATCTTCAGGCTCAGCTCACTCGTCATCACCGTTACAGCATCTTTCGTCTTAAAGACACTTGAAATCATTCTCTTGGGGCAGTGACTCGCTCCTAACCTGAAGGGACCAATCCGCCATTTTCCATCTTCATGATTTTAGCCCAAAAAGCGCTTCATCTGACGGACGTGGGCCGTCGAAAAATTAGCATTCAGCAATGTTGTGGTTTATTTGGTGTAATGGAAGACTGATTCTGCGACTACAGCGCCTCATGACTCCTTGATGGAAAAACCTGCGTGTCCAATGTTTTGCCTTCGTTCTCAGAGTTTAAAGTACTCCTGGATCCCTGATCTTGGGGGCCTGACAACATCAACTTTGCAGCTCGTCAAACTTGTTGCTAGGCAAGAACATTTTGCATTTTCGGACCAGAGGAAACTTTACATAGTTCAAAGAACCTCCATTTTACTTTATCCGCAGTGCAAGATCTAGTTCTTTAGAGCGGCGTTATTTTTAAAAAAAAATCGCTCCTACATCAAAGTAGGGACTCTTAAAGCACAACAGGACCTAGTCGCTAGCCTGCCAACTCACCAACTTTGACGCTACACTGGTTACAGAAAATGAGCAGAACAGCAGGCTGGTGGCAGGCGGCAGGCTGCAGAGCTGCGTCAGGGGAGCTCTTCAGTGGGCAGATCCTCTCAGGGAGTCTCCAGAACCTTTTTGGTCTGGAAACGGCTCTTTAGTGCTCCAGGCTAGATACGCACACAACCTTTTGTCCATACTCACTCGTTCATTTAAGCTTACGGACAGTAAGGAGCAGTATCCGCAAGACGCCACCGTGGGACAAGACAAAGTATAGATGGCTAACAGCCGGACGTGACTAACAGTGGTTAGCTTGGGGCAGTACGGTGAAGGCAAAGAGCGGAGCGTCATCAGCGTAGTTAGTGAAGCCAGAGTTTATTAAAGAGTGTTTTAAAGACTTACCTACTGGCCCCTGTACCAGCTCCTCTCATAGTAAAGTGGATTACAGTGGGAGGAGCCCATTGCTGCTTTGTTGTGTGTGTAGGGACTCTTCTCATGCTGCTGCAGAGGTTTGCTGTTATTTTCAGCAGCATTAGTGGTTAAAAAAGACCTTTGAATGCCTTCACCGTGCTGCCCCGAGCTAATCACTGTTAGCCACGTCCGGCTGTTAGCATCTCTCCTGGATTTCTACCTTAATAGTTGTTCAAGAAACAAACTGTCTCCATGGATAATTGATGTTTAAAGTGCAGAAAAAGACCCTGGAGGAGCAGTTTACACCAGAATGACACTTTAACGGCCTCATGGACCATCGCCATCATTACTAGTAGTCTTGTTCACCAGCCTGGTCTCACCAAAAGGCGTGTGAACGACACGCTATTTCTCTCAAGCCATCTCACGTAAGTGGTGGAGCTTTCTGTCAGAGGGTTGTTTTTAAATCAATATTTCATGTGAAGGATGGCTGAAATAACGGGCGTGAAATGCCCTAACCCTAACCCTGGGGAACTACGGGCGTTAAATGACACGCGAAAAGCTTAATATGCGTAGACATGCACGCGAAAAGTCATGAAAGTCATGAAAAGTGGCGTGCTATTTATACGCCCTCCCATGAGACCACGTAGTGCTCACTTGTTAGCCTTTACTAGCTCGCTAGCTTAGAGACAGACTTCGTTCGGCCGCCTCGGCATTATTACGACCTCCAAGGAGTAAGAATCTCGTCTCTGGTCATTTCAGGAAAGTCTTTCATACGCTGCCTTTTCATCCCTATTACATTTACACAGACACGGACACCTTTGAGTTCAGGGTTGGATAAAGCATCAAGATGCTTATGGTCAGAACTTTATACTTAGACAGAGAGACGATGGAGGGCAGGTGTTCGGACACGTGACTTATTATTGTGTTAACATGCAAAACATGAGAAACTGAATTATGATAATAAAGGTTTTATCAGTAACGTGCGTGTGTTCAGTGGATTGTGACGGTGAACGGGTGAAAGGGTGAACGGGTGAACGGGTGAAAGGGTGAACGGGTGAAGGGGTCTGCGTTTGTACCCGTGGACCCCCGGTGTGAGTGTGTTGTTGTTTAACCCGTGAGAGTGAAGCAGAATCGCCCCCCGCTGTCCCAACATCCTCAGCGTTTCCAAACAGCAGCAGCAATTAAAGGCCCTCGCCTGTTTGTTCGGAGGCGTGACGAGTTCAGGAGCAGGCGGAGACGAGTGAGAAGAGGTCGTTAACTCTGTCAACGGGACAAAAGCGCGGCGTTAAGCTGCTGTCAACGAACACAAGACGGCGGTTAGAGGAACATGAGAAAGGAGCAAAGAGCAAAACGAGTAAAAGATGGAAAACACAGACGTGAATAAAGTGACACTTTAAACCTTAAAGACCAGTAAAGACCGAAGATTCCCAACGAAGCCGTTTACGATCGTCGCAGGTGAAAGCTGCAGAGGTTTGAACTGACCCGTCTCCTCTGGACTCAAACCTGCGGATGTCGTCTCCTCTGGGGATTCAACTCGTCAAAACGTCACCTCATTCAACAGACGATCAATCTGAGTTGAATCAATCTGAGTCGAGCAGAGACGCGTCAGAAACATAACCTAATCCTGATGCACCTGAACGTCTGCTCTCATTCACGGCAGAGGCTTCAGGCGTCAGACTGACCCAGTGAAGAGTCGCTGTGGCTGCATCACAAACACACCTGGGCCAGATCACCTGTGTGGAGGCAGCTCAGGTGATTGCATGAGTCGAGTCAGGTGTGTTCTGAAACCTGCAGCCACAGCGACTCTTTACTGGATCACTTTGACGCCCCTGCTCTAGAGGCTTAATCACAGGTGTTTTGCATCTATTTTAGTAATTTTTTAGTCATTTTGCATCTATTTTAGTTTGTTTATTATCCTATTTTAGTCCTTTTGCACCATTTTTAGTCCTTTTGCATCTTTTTTTAGTCATTTTGCATCTTTTTTTAGTCATTTTGCATCATTTTTTAGTCCTTTTGCATCATTTTGCATCATTTTTTAGTCCTTTTGCATCATTTTGCATCATTTTTTCGTCATTTTAGTTATTTTTTTGTCCTTTTTTTAGGCATTTTGAACCCATTTGAGTCCTTTTTTGTAAACGTTTTGGGTCTCAGACCGACTGTGGAGTCAAAGTCGTGTCTGTGGTCACATGTTAAACACGTTAAATCCCGTCTAACCGTCACACATGTGAGAGTGTTCAGCTGTCCACATACTTTTGTCCACATGCTTTTGAATCCTAAAGCAGCTTTTTCCATCTTCATGAGGAAAATGCTGGAGTGTGATGGAAGTGGCAGGTTTGAATCCTCCTGAAGAAATGTTTTGGCTCCGGGGGACGAGGAGAACGTCTCCAGTCATTAAGGGATGCACGGCGTCGTGTGTGTGTGTGTGTGTGTGTGTGTGTGTGTGTGTGTGTGTGTGTGTGTGTGTGTGTGTGTGTGTGTGTGTGTGTGTGTGTGTGTGTGTGTGTGTGTGTGTGTGTGTGTGTGTGTGTGTGTGTGTGTGTGTGTGTGTGTGTGTGTGTGTGTGTGTGTGTGTGTGTGTGTGTGTGTGTGTGTGTGTGTGTGTGTGTGTGTGTGTGTGTGTGTGTGTGTGTGTGTGTGTGTGTGTGTGTGTGTGTGTCAGCTGCTGATACTGGAACAGGATGAGAGCGGCGCTGAGTGACGCCCGCTGCTCCACAGAGGAAACTCATTATCATTTCCAAGTCAACGCTGCTGCCAACACACACACACGGACACACACATCACTATCATTTCTGCTGCCAACACACACACGGACACACACATCACTATCATTTCTGCTGCCAACACACACACGGACACACACATCACTATCATTTCTGCTGCCAACACACACACACGGACACACACACACGGACACACACGGACACACACACACATCACGGATCCACAGAGTGTGTGAATTATTCAATCTGTTGGAGTTTTTCCCTCTGTGAGGATGGAACTGATGGAACATGACAGAATAAAGCGAAACTATCGTGTTTTAACGCTAAAATCTGGAGAAAAAAGGTTAAAAAAAAGAAATAAATGACGATAAAAAGAAATTCACTAACGACACCGTAAATAAAAACATGGATTTACTGAAGTTTGCTGCAGAAGACGAGAGAAAACCACGTTTCTCTTCTCACTGAGGCGCTAACAGCTAAGCTAACGTCTTCAGGAGCAGCTAACTGGGCTAACATTAGCAAGCAAGCTAACATTAGCAAAGTAGCTTAGTTTACTAAGCTAACAATAGCAAACAAGCTAACATTAGCAAAGAAGCTACGTGTCGTCACGTGTGGTCACGCCTCCGTGTGGTCACGCCTCCGTGTCGTCACTTGTGGTCACGCCTCCGTGTCGTCACCTGTGGTCACGCCTCTGTGTGGTCACGCCTCCGTTACGTCACGTGTGGTTACGCCTCCGTGTCGTCACCTGTGGTCACGCCTCTGTGTGGTCACCTGTGGTCACGCCTCTGTGTGGTCACGCCTCCGTTACGTCACGTGTGGTCACGCCTCCGTGTCGTCACCTGTCGTCACGCCTCCGTTACGTCACGTGTGGTCACGCCTCCGTGTCGTCACCTGTCGTCACGCCTCCGTTACGTCACGTGTGGTCACGCCTCCGTGTCGTCACCTGTGGTCACGCCTCCGTGTCGTCACCTGTCGTCACGCCTCCGTTACGTCACGTGTGGTCACGCCTCCGTGTCGTCACCTGTGGTCACGCCTCCGTGTCGTCACCTGTCGTCACGCCTCCGTTACGTCACGTGTGGTCACGCCTCCGTGTGTCCTGACACCGCAGGTGAACGCGGCGTGCAGCCGACCTCGGCCCAGACTGGGTTCAGAGCCTGGAACAGTGGGTCGTGTGTGACGTAGATATCCGATCCACAGGATCAGCTCCTGCTGCACCTGACTGAGCTCCGGTCACACTGCAGGGAACTCATTTCCCAGCTCCTCTTCGCTCCGGGGGGCTCGTCTCCTGCGGAGGCCCCGGCGCCAGATCTGGACTAATCTCCGTTTTTGCTCAGCTCGGCTCGGCTCGGCTCAGGTTCTGAGGCAGCAGCTGCTTCGCCTTGATAACGCAGAGCAGGAGCGCAGCGGCGTCCTCAGACCCGGGCAGCGTGTGACGCCTCACGGCCTCACGGCCTCACGGCTCTGGATCTGACGGACTCACACTCGTTATGTGTTCACAGGAGCGCAGCCTCGCCCCCGCTGAGGTGCAGCACCAGCAGAGGCTCCTCCGTCAGCTCCACAAACTTCTCTTCAGCACACGTTTATTGGAGGTCCGAAACTTTGGACTTCCCAATGCACTGGAACGCAGCATTTCACGTGTCGGGGGAGGAGGGAGAGGGAGGGATGCTGGAACAAAGTGCTGAGAGACATGAGACACATCTTTGTGTAACTGCAGCTGAACGACGTTAGAAACAGGAAACAGGAAACACGCTGAACCCTGAACATAAACAGCCTCATATTAAAACGCTCTGGCTGTTTCACTGTGTGTGTGTGTGTGTGTGTGTGTGTGTGTGTGTGACCCAGGGAAGGGAAGCATTATTATATTTATGGAGCGTATTGACTGAAGGCGTGAGGCAGAGAAGCTGGTTTGCTCTCAGCCTCGTCCCCAGAGGCTGAGAGCAAACACAGATTTTACTCCTCTATGAAACGAGGCCACGGCCGCCTGGAGCTGCTCCACCAGGGCCGCTGATGAGGGGGTGTCTGCCCCACACCCCCACAACCCCCCACACCGTCCACACACACCCCCACCATCCATCCACACCCCCACCATCCATCCACCCACAGCCCCACCATCCACCTCCAACATCCACAGCCCCACCATCCATCCACAACTCCACACCCATTTGAAATTATATTTGTTTACTTTTCAGTCAAAAACAACCACAAAGAGACACAAAACAACCACAAAGAGACACAAAACAACCACAAAGAGACACAAAACAACCACAAAGAGACACAAAACAACTACAAAGAGACACAAAACAACTACAAAGAGACACAAAACAACTGCAAAGAGACACAAAACAACTACAAAGAGAAACAAAACAACCACAAAGAGACACAAAACAACCACAGAGACACAAAACAACCACAAAGAGACACAAAACAACCACAAAGAGACACAAAACAACTACAAAGAACTACAAAGAGACACAAAACAACCACAAAGAGACACAAAACAACCACAAAGAGACACAAAACAACCACAAAGAGACACAAAACAACTACAAAGAGACACAAAACAACTACAAAGAGACACAAAACAACTGCAAAGAGACACAAAACAACTACAAAGAGAAACAAAACAACCACAAAGAGACACAAAACAACCACAGAGACACAAAACAACCACAAAGAGACACAAAACAACCACAAAGAGACACAAAACAACTACAAAGAACTACAAAGAGACACAAAACAACCACAAAGAGACACAAAACAACCACAAAGAGACACAAAACAACCACAAAGAGACACAAAACAACCACAAAGAGACACAAAACAACTACAAAGAGACACAAAAACAACTACAAAGAGACACAAAACAACTGCAAAGAGACACAAAACAACTACAAAGAGAAACAAAACAACCACAAAGAGACACAAAACAACCACAAAGAGACACAAAACAACTACAAAAAGACACAAAACAACCACAAAGAGACACAAAACAACATCAAAGAGACACAAAACCACTACAAAGAGACACAAAACAACTACAAAGAGACTAATGGACTCAAGTGTGTTTCTGAATTATCTCTGCGGTGACATCACAGCTTCTTCTTCTTCTTCATTAAAATGAAACAGGAAACGTCTCCGTGGACGTTCAGGTGGGGGTCAAAGGTCAAAGGTCGCCCGGGGCTCCTCCCACCTGCAGCATCATCATCTATCTTCCCTCTCCTTCAGAGGGACGACATCAATCACGGGTCTGTTCACGGCGCCGCACCGTCCCTCGCTGACTTATTAAACCACCCGTCTCACTGTTCACGTGCTCCGGGGTTCTTCTGTGCACGTGGGTCGACGGCCTCGCCGCGGAGAACACACGACGCCTGTGAGCAGCGTTCACTCACGCCACAGAGGCGGTGGAGTCGTCCAGCGGCGTGATGAGCAGCGCCTGGAACAATGGAGCAGATGGAGGCTTCATTGTCTCAACGCTCCATTGTTTACGCGCTCCTGTATTAACCTGGAGTCGCCTTCTCTGTGGTGGTGTCTCCGCACGCACACACACACGCACACACACACACACACACGCACACACACACACTAACACACACGTGCACGCTCCTGTTCCCTGTTTATCTGCCGTCTTCACACTCGTTTAACGGTCTCTCTTCCTCTGTCCACAGCCGTTATAATGATATTCTGATTTATAACAAAGATGGACGCAGACGCCAAGATGTGGGTGAAGCCTCCTGTAAGTTAGCAGCAGAGGCGTGCACAGACTTTAAGGGCAGGGGCGAAAAGGGGAAAAAAGGGCACCTATAGAGCATCCACGTTTATGCTCCTAGAGGACACTTTAGCACACGTTTATGCTCCTAGAGGACACTTTAACACACGTTTATGCTCCTAGAGGACACTTTAGCACACGTTTATGCTCCTAGAGGCCACTTTAACACACGTTTATGCTCCTAGAGTTCACTTTAGCACACGTTTACGCTCCTAGAGGACACTTTAGCACACGTTTATGCTCCTAGAGGACACTTTAACACACGTTTATGCTCCTAGAGTTCACTTTAGCACACGTTTATGCTCCTAGAGGCCACTTTAGCACACGTTTACGCTCCTAGAGGACACTTTAGCACACGTTTATGCTCCTAGAGGACACTTTAACACACGTTTATGCTCCTAGAGGACACTTTAACACACGTTTATGCTCCTAGAGGACACTTTAACACACGTTTATGCTCCTAGAGGACACTTTAACACACGTTTATGCTCCTAGAGGACACTATAGCACACGTTTATGCTCCTAGAGGACACTTTAACACACGTTTATGCTCCTAGAGGGCACTTTAGCACACGTTTATGCTCCTAGAGGACACTTTAGCACACGTTTATGCTCCTTACCAGATGATCCTGAACCACCTCAACTGGCTCCTTTCAACACAAAGGAGCAGCGGCTCTACTCCGAGTTCCTCACGGATGCTGAACTTCTCCCCCTCTCTCTAAGGGAGACTCCAGACCCCCTCCTGAGGAAACACAGTTCACACGCTTGGACCTGGACCTGGTTCTTTTTGGACCCCTTTTTAAACCCGGTCTGGATCTGGGGTCCTTCTGTGTGTGGACTGTACTGAGCTGACTGTGGACCTATCAGGGACGACAGATGCAGCTGAGCAGCTTTGCTCTAATGCTGCGTGTTTACAGAGGTGTGTAAATATCTACATTCATTAATGTGCACGTGTGTCAATAAAGGAAATGAAATCATCGAATAAGGTGTCGCCTGCACGGGGGAGGGGGGGGGCACAGGGGGGGACACAGAGTCATGCCTCTACATCTGATTATAGTTATGAAACATAAACGGTGCCGTCCACTGTCTGAAGCTCCTTCTGCTTCGTTCAAATTCGAGTTCGACCCAAATCGAGGATTCACAGCATGTGAAGCTGATCCTGTTTGATTCATGCGCAAACAGCCGAGCGTGTCTTCACAGCCAGGGGGGGTCTGAGGGGTCTGGGGGTTCTGAGGGCCCCCCCCTGTGCTGCAGGTCGCCCGTCGGCTCCTTTAAGGCGCCGCTCTGATCCTCACGGCGGGGGAAAGCGTCCTGACGTCTCTCTGCAGAAAGTAGAGCAGGAGCAGACGGTTTCCCCCCGCAGCCGTGGATAAACCAGGTTTCGGGGTCCGTTAAATGGGGCGCCGGCCCGGTTTCATCAGATCCATCAGTGAACGATCGTCTCTAACGATGATTTTTAGGTTTTTAAAGCAGCTCCCTCGGGGCGCCTGTCGATCAGACGCTCCAGACGATGGTGAAGAACTCTGACGTGCTTTAACATTTATTTGATCAGGACGTTCTTTAAGTTAAAACTCCATCTGTTTAAAAGTCTTTAGAGTTTGAATCGATCACAGAGGAGTGAAAACAATGCTGTTTGATCATGTGACCCACGAACGAAATCACCTGTTTCACATCTGTGTCTGTGGAGACGGTACAGGGGTACAGGGGTAATGGGGTACGGGGGTACAGGGGGTACTGGGGTAACTGGGGTAGGGGGGTACTGAGGCACTGGGGCACTGGGGTACAGTGTTAGTACTGTTAGTTACAGTCTTATTGCCTGAAGCGTTATCGATGGTGAACGGCAGCCGGACGCTTTCAGGCCTCTGTTGCTTTGCTGCGATGCACGGTGACAGTAAAGTGTGACACACGTCCCTGAAGGCAGCAGGAGTCTGAGCGGACACTTCCAGAGGACGTGAGCCGCAGCACCACCTTCCCTCCTCCTCTGTGTTTGGGTCTGTGGCTGTGGTTGCATCAGTGCTTCTGTCAGCAGCCGATTCATGAAAAAGTGAAGAGGGAGACTTCTGCAGGTCTTCTTCCTCCTCCTCTTCCTCTTCCTCCTCCTCTTCCTCTTCCTCTTCCTCCTCCTCCTCCTCCTCCTCCTCCTCCTCCTCCTCCTCTTCCTCCTCCTCTTCCTCTTCCTCCTCCTCTTCCTCCACTGATGGAAACTGCTTTGAAATATAGCAAAGAGCATCTTGACGGCAGTTTTTTTCCTCCGGCCAAGTTCTTGAGAGTTTGGCAACACTGACGCAAGCTCCCAGCAACAGGGAGGAAGCAGACGGGCCGAGGGAGCAGACGGGCCGAGAGAGCAGACGGGCCGAGGGAGCAGACGGGCCGAGAGAGCAGACGGGCCGAGGGAGCAGACGGGCCGAGAGAGCAGACGGGCCGAGAGAGCAGACGGGCCGAGAGAGCAGACGGGCCGAGAGAGCAGACGGGCCGAGAGAGCAGACGGCCCGAGAGAGCAGACGGGCCGAGAGAGCAGACAGTCGTCGTCTACGACGACGTAATCGTAGACAGTGCATTAAGCGGCTGGTTTACACACACACACACACACACACACACACACACACACACACACACACACACACACACACACACACACACACACACACACACACACACACACACACACACACACACACACATAATTCATAAAAACATGACGCTGGTCAGGATTTAAGTGCAGGAGAGAACAAACTGAACGTATGAATTAATTACAGTAGCTCTGCAGGGAGCTGTTTCCATGGTAACCGCCTTCATGAATCAGGATCTGCAGAAATCAAACCGGGTTTTAATTCATAAACAGCTGAGACGGAGACGACACCACAAACAAACAAAAACTGCGTGTCTCAAATAATCTCCGTCCATTTTAAAGAACTTCACATCTTTACTTTGCATTGTTACGTTTTTGTGCATCGTAGTAAAATGACACTAAAGTCGTAGTTTATTTCAAGACCAAGTCTACCGTACCCGGTAGTGGACAGGAGCTCGTACCACGTGGCGGACAGGAGTTCGGACAGGAGTTCGTACCCGGTTGAGGACAGGAGTTCGTACCCGGTTGAGGACAGGAGTTCGTACCCGGTTGAGGACAGGAGTTCGGACCCGGTTGAGGACAGGAGTTCGTACCGGGTTGAGGACAGGAGTTCGTACCGGGTTGAGGACAGGAGTTCGTACCCGGTTGAGGACAGGAGTTCGTACCCGGTTGAGGACAGGAGTTCGTACCCGGTTGAGGACAGGAGTTCGTACCCGGTTGAGGACAGGAGTTCGGACCCGGTTGCGGACAGGAGTTCGGACAGGAGTTCGTACCCGGTTGAGGACAGGAGTTCGTACCCGGTTGAGGACAGGAGTTCGTACCCGGTTGAGGACAGGAGTTCGTACCCGGTTGAGGACAGGAGTTCGTACCACGTGGCGGACAGGAGTTCGGACAGGAGTTCGTACCCGGTTGAGGACAGGAGTTCGTACCCGGTTGAGGACAGGAGTTCGTACCCGGTTGAGGACAGGAGTTCGGACCCGGTTGCGGACAGGAGTTCGGACAGGAGCTTGTACCCGGTTGCGGACAGGAGTTCGTACCCGGTTGAGGACAGGAGATCGTACCCGGTTGAGGACAGGAGTTCGGACAGGAGCTTGTACCCGGTTGCGGACAGGAGTTCGTACCCGGTTGAGGACAGGAGATCGTACCCGGTTGAGGACAGGAGTTCGTACCCGGTTGAGGACAGGAGTTCGTACCCGGTTTAGGACAGGAGTTCGTACCCGGTTGAGGACAGGAGTTCGTACCCGGTTGCGGACAGGAGCTTGTACCCGTTTGCGGACAGGTGTTCGGACAGGAGATCGTACCGGGTTGAGGACAGGAGTTCGTACCCGGTTGAGGACAGGAGTTCGTAGCCGGTTGAGGACAGGAGTTCGTAGCCGGTTGAGGACAGGAGTTCGTACCCGGTTGAGGACAGGAGTTCGTACCCGGTTGAGGACAGGAGTTCGTACCCGGTTGAGGACAGGAGTTCGTACCCGGTTGAGGACAGGAGTTCGTACCCGGTTGAGGACAGGAGTTCGTAGCCGGTTGAGGACAGGAGTTCGTACCCGGTTGAGGACAGGAGCTCGTACCCGGTTGAGGACAGGAGTTTTACCCGGTTGAGGACAGGAGTTCGTACCCGGTTGAGGACAGGAGTTCGTACCCGGTTGAGGACAGGAGTTCGTAGCCGGTTGAGGACAGGAGTTCGTACCCGGTTGAGGACAGGAGCTCGTACCCGGTTGAGGACAGGAGTTTTACCCGGTTGAGGACAGGAGTTCGTACCCGGTTGAGGATAGGAGTTCGTACCCGGTTGAGGACAGGAGTTCGTACCCGGTTGAGGACAGGAGTTCGTATCCGGTTGAGGACAGGAGTTCGTATCCGGTTGAGGACAGGAGTTCGTACCCGGTTGAGGACAGGAGTTTTACCCGGTTGAGGACAGGAGTTCGTACCCGGTCGAGGACAGGAGTTCGTACCCGGTTGAGGACAGGAGCTCGTACCCGGTTGAGGACAGGAGCTCGTACCCGGTTGAGGACAGGAGTTCGGACAGGAGCTCGTACCCGGTTGAGGACAGGAGCTCGTACCCGGTTGAGGACAGGAGTTCGTACCCGGTTGAGGACAGGAGCTCGTACCCGGTTGAGGACAGGAGCTCGTACCCGGTTGAGGACAGGAGCTCGTACCCGGTTGAGGACAGGAGCTCGTACCCGGTTGAGGACAGGAGTTCGTACCCGGTTGAGGACAGGAGTTCGTACCCGGTTGAGGACAGGAGCTCGTACCCGGTTGAGGACAGGAGCTCGTACCCGGTTGAGGACAGGAGCTCGTACCCGGTTGAGGACAGGAGCTCGTACCCGGTTGAGGACAGGAGTTCGTACCCGGTTGAGGACAGGAGTTTGTACCCGGTTGAGGACAGGAGTTCGTACCCGGTTGAGGACAGGAGTTCGTACCCGGTTGAGGACAGGAGTTTGTACCCGGTTGAGGACAGGAGCTCGTACCCGGTTGAGGACAGGAGTTCGTACCCGGTTGAGGACAGGAGCTCGTACCCGGTTGAGGACAGGAGCTCGTACCCGGTTGAGGACAGGAGTTCGTACCCGGTTGAGGACAGGAGTTCGTACCCGGTTGAGGACAGGAGCTCGTACCCGGTTGAGGACAGGAGCTCGTACCCGGTTGAGGACAGGAGTTCGTACCCGGTTGAGGACAGGGGTTCAGACAGTGAAAGTGAGTCTTTTTCTAAAACCATTATTTTGTGAAATCAACTTTAATTTCATTATAAATAAATAAAGTTTACTCTCAAATGTGTGACGCGTGAGGAGCTACGAGGTGTACTATCAGGTTGTGCCTGTGACGGTTACCATGGTCCCCATCGTTATGTTAGCATGCTAACATTAGCTTTATAGCAGTAAAAACAAAGAGTTTGTCATCCCTTCTGCAGTCTGGATCAGAGTGGATCAGAGTGGATCAGAGTGGATCAGAGTGGATCAGTGTGGATCAGAGTGGATCAGTGTGGATCAGTGTGGATCAGTGTGGATCAGAGTGGATCAGAGTGGATCAGAGTGGATCAGAGTGGATCAGTCTGGATCAGAGTGGATCAGTGTGGATCAGTGTGGATCAGTGTGGATCAGAGTGGATCAGAGTGGATCAGAGTGGATCAGAGTGGATCAGAGTGGATCAGTGTGGATCAGAGTGGATCAGAGTGGATCAGAGTGGATCAGAGTGGATCAGTGTGGATCAGAGTGGATCAGTGTGGATCAGAGTGGATCAGAGTGGATCAGAGTGGATCAGTGTGGATCAGAGTGGATCAGAGTGGATCAGTGTGGATCAGAGTGGATCAGTGTGGATCAGAGTGGATCAGAGTGGATCAGTGTGGATCAGAGTGGATCAGAGTGGATCAGAGTGGATCAGTCTGGATCAGAGTGGATCAGAGTGGATCAGAGTGGATCAGTCTGGATCAGAGTGGATCAGAGTGGATCAGAGTGGATCAGTCTGGATCAGAGTGGATCAGAGTGGATCAGAGTGGATCAGTGTGGATCAGAGTGGATCAGAGTGGATCAGTGTGGATCAGAGTGGATCAGTCTGGATCAGAGTGGATCAGAGTGGATCAGAGTGGATCAGTGTGGATCAGAGTGGATCAGAGTGGATCAGTGTGGATCAAACACAGCGTTTAAAAACACTCCTCTCTACCTCGTGTTTCCTGTCTGGAGCTGAGGATGCAGGGAGCTCGGGGGCTCTGGGGTCTGGGGGTCTGGGGCTCGGGGGCTCGGGGGGTCTGGGGGGTCCCTCTGGATTTCACGTGCTGAACCTTTCATCCACTCCAGCTCCCACTGGGATTTGAACCCCCGACCTGTGGCAGCTCCTCTCCGCCTGCCCACGGAGCCGTGACAGAGACTCAGACGCTGCTGCTTCCAGCTGAGCTGCAACACAAAGAACCAGAGTCAGAGGTTCAGTGGGATGAGAGGAGGACTGGGACCTGCAGGACCGGGGGTTCGAGTCCCTGAAGAACCGAAACCACCTTTATCTGATCTGACCCAAGTCCTTTAGAGACTACACTTAACCGTCTCCTTTAGAGACTACACTTAACAGTCTCCTTTAGAGACTACACTTAACCGTCTCCTTTAGAGACTAAACTTAACCGTCTCCTTTAGAGACTACACTTAACCGTCTCCTTTAGTGACTAAACTTAACCGTCTCCTTTAGTGACTAAACTTAACCGTCTCCTTTAGAGGCTAAACTTAACCGTCTCCTTTAGAGACTACACTTAACCGTCTCCTTTAGAGACTACACTTAACAGTCTCCTTTAGAGACTACACTTAACCGTCTCCTTTAGAGACTAAACTTAACCGTCTCCTTTAGAGACTAAACTTAACCGTCTCCTTTAGTGACTAAACTTAACCGTCTCCTTTAGTGACTAAACTTAACCGTCTCCTTTAGAGGCTAAACTTAACCGTCTCCTTTAGAGACTACACTTAACCGTCTCCTTTAGTGACTAAACTTAACCGTCTCCTTTAGTGACTAAACTTAACCGTCTCCTTTAGAGGCTAAACTTAACCGTCTCCTTTAGAGACTACACTTAACCGTCCCCTCGCTCCTGAACACGTCCCCTCGCTCCTGAAGACGTCCCCTCGCTCCCGAAGACGTCCCCTCGCTCCCGAACACGTCCCCTCGCTCCCGAAGACGTCCCTTCGCTCCTGCAGACGTCCCCTCGCTCCTGCAGACGTCCCCTCGCTCCTGAAGACGTCCTCACTCCGGAAGGCGTCCCCTCGCTCCTGAAGACGTCCCCTCGCTCCTGAACACGTCCCCTCGCTCCTGAAGACGTCCTCTTGCTCCTGAACACGTCCCCTCGCTCCTGAAGACGTCCATCGTTCCCGAAGACGTCCCCTCGCTCCTGAACACGTCCATCGTTCCCGAAGACGTCCCCTCGCTCCTGAAGACGTCCCCTCGCTCCTGCAGACGTCCCCTCGCTCCCGAACACGTCCCCTCGCTCCTGAACACGTCCCCTCGCTCCCGAACACGTCCCCTCGCTCCTGAAGACGTCTCCTCGCTCCTGAACACGTCCCCTCGCTCCTGCAGACGTCCCCTCGCTCCTGAAGGCGTCCCCTCGCTCCCGAACACGTCCCCTCGCTCCTGAAGACGTCTCCTCGCTCCTGAACACGTCCCCTCGCTCCCGAAGACGTCCCCTCGCTCCTGAAGGCGTCCCCTCGCTCCCGAACATGTCCCCTCGCTCCTGAACACGTCCCCTCGCTCCTGCAGACGTCCCCTCGCTCCCGAAGACGTCCCCTCGCTCCTGAAGGCGTCCCCTCACTCCGGAAGGCGTCCCCTCGCTCCCGAAGACGTCCCCTCGCTCCCGAAGACGTCCCCTCGTTCCCGAAGACGTCCCCTCGCTCCTGCAGACGTCCCCTGGCTCCTGAACACGTCCCCTCGCTCCCGAAGACGTCCCCTCGCTCCTGAAGACGTCCTTACTCTGGAAGGCGTCCCCTTGCTCCCGAAGACGTCCCCTCGCTCCCGAAGACGTCCCCTCGCTCCCGAAGACGTCCCCTTGCTCCCGAAGACTTCCCCTCGCTCCCGAAGACGTCCCCTCGCTCCCGAAGACGTCCCCGCGCTCCCGAACACGTCCCCTCGCTCCTGAACACGTCCCCTCGCTCCTGAACACGTCCCCTCGCTCCTGAAGACGTCCCCTCGCTCCCGAAGACGTCCCTTCGCTCCTGAACACGTCCCCTCGCTCCTGAAGACGTCCCCTCGCTCCTGAACACGTCCCCTCGCTCCCGAAGACGTCCCCTCGCTCCCGCAGACGTCCCCTCGCTCCCGAACACGTCCCCTCGCTCCCGAAGACGTCCCTTCGCTCCCGAAGACGTCCCTTCGCTCCTGCAGACGTCCCCTCGCTCCTGCAGACGTCCCCTCGCTCCTGCAGACGTCCCCTCGCTCCTGAAGACGTCCCCTCGCTCCTGCAGACGTCCCTTCGCTCCTGAACAAGTCCCCTCGCTCCTGCAGACGTCCCTTCGCTCCTGAAGACGTCCCCTCGCTCCTGAAGACGTCCATCGTTCCCGAAGACGTCCCCTCGCTCCTGAACACGTCCATCGTTCCCGAAGACGTCCCCTCGCTCCTGAAGACGTCCCCTCGCTCCTGAAGACGTCCTCACTCCGGAAGGCGTCCCCTCGCTCCCGAAGACGTCCCCTCGCTCCCGAAGACGTCCCCTCGCTCCTGAAGGCGTCCCCTCGCTCCCGAACACGTCCCCTCGCTCCTGAAGACGTCTCCTCGCTCCTGAACACGTCCCCTCGCTCCCGAAGACGTCCCCTCGCTCCTGAAGGCGTCCCCTCGCTCCCGAACATGTCCCCTCGCTCCCGAACATGTCCCCTCGCTCCTGAACACGTCCCCTCGCTCCTGCAGACGTCCCCTCGCTCCTGCAGACTTCCCCTGGCTCCTGAACACGTCCCCTCGCTCCCGAAGACGTCCCCTCGCTCCTGCAGACGTCCCCTCGCTCCTGAAGACGTCCTTACTCTGGAAGGCGTCCCCTTGCTCCCGAAGACGTCCCCTCGCTCCCGAAGACGTCCCCTCGCTCCCGAAGACGTCCCCTCGCTCCCGAAGACGTCCCCTCGCTCCCGAAGACGTCCCCTCGCTCCCGAAGACGTCCCCGCGCTCCTGAACACGTCCCCTCGCTCCTGAACACGTCCCCTCGCTCCTGAACACGTCCCCTCGCTCCTGAAGATGTCCCCTCGCTCCTGAACACGTCCCCTCGCTCCTGAACACGTCCCCTCGCTCCTCTTCCCTCTCTTTACTTATTTTCCCGTCTCATAAATCTCAGGAAGGTTCCGGGTCAGAGCGAGGAGCTTCATTTCCATCTCGTCGACACCTTTGAGAAGCGAACACACCTCGTCACAGCACAGAGCGCTCATTAGCACTTCCTGTCTCATTAAATCTTAATCACAGTGCAGCGTCTGACAGAAGATTACCGGCTGCGTCCTCTCTCACACACTCACACACTCACGCACGAGCACGTGATGTTTTTACCCTTAAACGACACAAACACAGACGTGTGTGTGCGTGTGTGTGTGTGTGTGAAGCAGCGTCTCATGACAGGAAACTTCATTAATGAGAAAACTCCTCTCTTCCTGTAACTCGTGGTCGTGTCGTCTCATCTTCCAGACTACAACCGTCAACTCCACACGCCGGTATCCATGACAACAGCGGTCTCACTTCACTGGTCACCAGCGAGCTGCGATGGATAAGAGAAGCTTTCCTTTATCGACCTTTTCCAGATGCATCTGCAGAAGTTTGACCAGTTTAACCGATCAGCGTTAGTTAAGAGGTGGATTTAAGTGAAACAGAAGAGACTGTTGAGTGTAAACTCAGGACTCAGGGTGCAGGACTCACGGTTCAGGGTGCAGGACTCAGGACTCTGGGTGCAGGACTCAGGACTCTGGGTGCAGGACTCAGGACTCTGGGTGAAGGACTAAGGACTCGGTGCAGAACCCAGGACTCAGGACTCTGGGTGCAGGACTCAAGACTCTGGGTGCAGGACGCAGGACTCAGGACTCTGGGTGCAGGACTCAGGACTCAGGACTCTGGGTGCAGGACTCTGGGTGCAGGACTCAGGACTCAGGACTCTGGGTGCAGGACTCTGGGTGCAGGACTCAGGACTCAGGACTCTGGGTGCAGGACTCTGGGTGCAGGACTCAGGACTCTGGGTGCAGGACTCAAGACTCTGGGTGCAGGACTCAGGACTCAGGGTGCAGGACTCAGGACTCAGGGTGCAGGACTCAGGACTCTGGGTGCAGGACTCAGGACTCAGGACTCTGGGTGCAGGACTCAGAACTCAGGACTCTGGGTGCAGGACTCAGAACTCAGGACTCTGGGTGAAGGACCTATTACTCAGGACTCTGGGTGAAGGACCTATTACTCAGGACTCTGGGTGCAGGACTCAGGACTCTGGGTGAAGGACCTATTACTCAGGACTCAGGGTGCAGGACTCAGGACTCTGGGTGAAGGACCTATTACTCAGGACTCTGGGTGCAGGACTCAGGACTCTGGGTGCAGGACTCAGGACTCTGGGTGCAGGACTCAGGACTCTAATCCAGAGCTTCGTTTTCTCATTAAGTAAAAAAAACTACGTCTTGGTAGAAAAAGTGAATTTCTCTGAGACAAAGCTGCTCAGTCGTGTGGATTCAGTCTCCAGAGACGCCGGCAGCTTCAACACACACACACACACACACACACACACACACACACACACACACACACACACACACACACACACACACACACACACACACACACACACACACACACACACACACACACACACACACACACACACACACACACACACACACACACACACACACACACACACACACACACCTGAACCCACCGGGACCAGGTTTTCTTCTGAGTTCTAGACTTTCTGTGAGTCACCAGGTCGAGCTGTGGATCTGAACGAGCCGATGACACAGTTCTTCACGGGTCATTCTTCCCCCGTCACATCGACTCCTTTAAGCGCTCGCTCACATCATTGTGTCCTTTTACGTTTAGCTGCCGTCTGTGATCTGAAGCTTCCACCTGGAGTTTGACTTCCTGTCCAGTTGTGTTTCCATGGTAGCAGCCAATAGCGTTGGGCGTTGCTGGTTGCCAGGGTTGTCTGTTGTTGGGTGCAGCTACTGTAGGCTGGCACTGGGTGAAATGGAGTTAGCCAATCGTGCAGCTGCTTGGGAGCCTCAGTGAAGGGGGCGTTCTTTGTCCCAGCAGCTGAGTGAGCGGAGACGGGCAACAACCAGAGTCACTATAGGCCGAGCATTCACTCCATGGACTGAGAGAAAGGAGAGGAACGCCATTCAAACGCACGCCCACATGGCTACGCTGCTCCTGGATGCTAACATCACTTTCATCTGCACTTAGCTGCAACGGCTAACGCTAACGGCTAACGCTAACTGTCAGTCAAACTCCTCTAATCCTTGTTTTGATGCTGTGGTTTTCTGGAGGGGACGGGTTCAAACAGGCTCAAACAGACTCCGGTCTCCTGGAGCTACTGGGCCGGGTCTGACCAACCTGGCAACCCCACTGCTGGACTTCTTTTTTGTTGTTGGGATGACGATCGTGAGACTCTAGATGGAGCCGTTCTGATCATTCTACACATTCAACCTTTAAGGTTTTTACAAATCTAGAGTCAGAGTCTCGAGTGATCCAGACACAAACGCACATTCTCCAGGAAAACACAAAGGACGTGACGTGTGCAACATTAGCCACCATTAGCTTAGAAATGGCTCCGCTAACATCAACAAACGACCAGCAGAGTCCACACATGCTGGAGACGGACCGGAGGTCTGCGCCTGTCCCGTAACGGCGGAGATCAGTGTACTTCTCCGGCGTGGAGGCGGACTCGGGGCGGTCTGGGGGCCGGCACATCTGGTGCTGGAGGTCTGACCCCAGCGCTCTCATCTGAAGTATATTGCCGGCTAATTGCTATCTCTCTCATATCAGAGGAGTTCCTGCTGGTTCCCTGGTGAGCTGAACTCAAACACAGACGATGTGTGTGTGTGTTTCCTCGTGTTTCTCAGCAGGAGGTCGCTGCTCAGAGCTCTGGTGAACGCTCGTCTGCGTGCTGAGCTGAGGCGTCAGGGAGGATCCGTGTGTGATGCTCTGTGAGCGGCTCAAACCTCCTTATCTTCATTAAATCTGCTGAAAACGACAGTGAGCAGATCTCTACCCCTCAGACGGCTCAGTTAGGACACAGTCCAGGTCCGTCACAGTGTTTTCCTACACGTTCTGCAGCGGCGTGCAAGCTTTCATACGATGACACGGCGTCAGTCTTTCCAAACTTCCTGTTTTTAAAGCATGAAAATGGACCCCTTCAAATGTGCCATGGAGACAGTTTTTGCCCCAGGAGGCGCTAACAGTGATTAGCTCAGGGCGCTGAAGGCATTCAAAGGTCTTTTTTAACCACTAATGCTGCTGAAAATAACAGCAAACCTCTGCAGCAGCATGAGAAGAGTCCCTACACACACACACACACACACACACACACACACACACACACACACACACACACACACACACACACACACACACACACACACACACACACACACACACACACACACACACACACACACACACACACACACACACACACACACACACACACACACACACACACACACACACACACACACACACACACACACACACACACACACACGAGAAGAGTCCCTACACACACAACAAAGCGTCATCAGCGTAGTTAGTGCAGCCAGAGTTTATTAAAGAGTGTTTTACACGTCTGGGCCTCAGCAGCAGGTCCAAGCTGACGGGTCGTCCGTACTTCCCTCCTGAGTCCGTCCTGATCTCTGCGCTCCGTCGTGTTTCACTCTCAGATCAGTCTGGAAATGTGTGGTGTCGAAAAGTTGGAGCCGTTTGCAGAGCAACCGAACCAATCAGTGTTGGTTTAGAGGCGGATTCAAGTGACGCAACACACGCGTGTGTGAACACAGACGTGCGTTCTTCTGGTTCCTGTGGTTGTTTTGTGTCTCTTTGTAGTTGTTTAGTGTCTCTTTGTGGTTGTTTTGTGTCTCTTTGTGGTTGTTTTGTGTCTCTTTGATGTTGTTTTGTGTCTCTTTGTAGTTGTTTTGTGTCTTTGAAGTTGTTTTGTGTCTCTTTGTAGTTGTTTTGTGTCTCTTTGTGGTTGTTTTGTGTCTCTTTGTAGTTGTTTTGTGTCTCTTTGTAGTTGTTTTGTGTCTCTTTGTGGTTGTTTTGTGTCTCTTTGAAGTTGTTTTGTGTCTTTGTAGTTGTTTTGTGTCTCTTTGTAGTTGTTTTGTGTCTCTTTGTGGTTGTTTTGTGTCTCCGAAGTTGTTTTG
>NC_139833.1:828741-866241 GCF_963691815.1 Echiichthys vipera
TTGGAACAGTGTTTGTTGTTAAATGTAAGTTTGTTGTGATGTTTGTGCAGAATGGAGACTGTTTTCAGATCTCTAACACATGTTTTACTCACCTGAGCCGTCACCTGTGCCCTCAGGTGTGTCCTCACCTGAGTGTTTGGACCAGGTGTGTGTCTCAGGTCTGTCCTCACCTGAGTGTTTGGACCAGGGGCCTCATGTATCAATGTTGCGTACGCACAAAAACGTGGCGTACGCCATTTTCCACGCCAACGTTCGGATGTATCAAAAGTGAAATGACCGTGGAAATGTGCGGTGCGCCACGCAAACTTCATGGCTGTCGTACGCACGTTTCTACAGCTATTGTTTCGTTGGCGACACTTAGAGGTGATGCTGGGAAACTGTTAGTTATGTGAAAACAATTCATCCTCAGTGTAATGTGCGCATCAGAGACACATTAATGGACAATTAACACACACGTGTTTGCAATCGTAAGGATATAAAATAAGGAGAAGGATATAAAAGCATGCGCAATTTAATAAAAAATGGAATTAACAATGGCAGCCTTGGCCTTGTTAGAAGACATCGCAAATGGTTATGTCAGCCGTGAGAGGGTGTTTAGAGAGCGGGAAGATCTGTTTGCAAATGACGACAACTGGCTCATGAGTCGTTTCGGGTTGCCTGTTACTGGAGCTGTGCGCGGAGCCGCAGCCAGACTTAGAACGACACACGCCCAGGAGCCAGGGGTTGTCCATTCCCACACAGGTGCTGACCACTCTGGGGTTTCTGGCAACGCATGACTCGTTCAATCTAAACAATAGCATGGTTGGTAACAGGTTGGAGGCTGGCACGGTGCGCGATGGGTGGCTTCTCGGTGAGTAAATCATTTATCCGTTTAATGCGCCCCGAATTTAAACCAGCACAATGCCCGTTTGGACACGCGCATTCAAATATGTGTATTTGTTTTTTTCCCTGGTGAAAAAAGAATGTCTCCTTGTGTTCATTATTCGTCTCAATAAACGCGTGCGTAAAGTTGGAACCTCTGCAGTCATTAATATAAGTGGGATCAGTCTTGTCAATCCTTGTAATGCAGTTATTTTGTCCTGTTTGTTTTCCCGCGAACAGTAGTGTGATTTATATATATAGTTACCCCCTGAGGACGTGGCCCTTGACCCCTCTCACTAACCCCGGCACCGACCAAGAGGGGAGATACAACGACCGCCATTCCCGAACTCGGGCAGTGGTGGAGAGGGCAATTGACCTATTGAAGGGGCGCTGGCGCTGTCTACACAGGTCGGGCGGGGTGCTGCTGTACACACCTGAGAAGGTGTGCCGCATCGTGCTGGCCTATGGTGTCCTGCACAACTTGGCACACCGCCATGGCATACCACTGCCAGAGCACCCCCCCCCCCCCCCACCGGAGGAACCGGATGCCGGACCCGTCAACCTCGACCCACCCCGCAAAGCGATACGGGCCCGGCAGCGTCTGATTTCAATGATGTAAAGAGGCAAGGACACGATTTACTTTGTACGTGCATTTATTGCATGATAAATATCTCCCAGTGCATTGACAATTTGATCTAGAAGATCACTGACGCCACGGATTGCTCTCACTATTTCCTCCTGTGATTCCAGCACAGCTTGTGAAAGGACACGGCCAGTCGGGCGGACGTCAGCTGGCGTGGAGTCGCCGGGGCGCGTGGTGCTGGAGGTGCCGGTGGAGACGCCAGGGCGCACGGTGCAGAGGGAGGAGCCCTCTCCTGTCTCATCGTCTATTGAGAAATAATAATTTAAAAAAATGAAGTAATTAAACATGAGTCAATGTGTTTATATCCTGGCAACTTAACGCACGAGCATGTGTAATGTGAGCAGCCTATTGTACGACCAGTATAATGACATTTCTGAGTTTAACACATTTACCTTGAGGATGATCTGTGTCGCCTTCATGGCCCCCCACAACTCCGCTTAGAGCTGTTCCCTCCACAATAGCCGCCACTCTCTGGTCAAAAGGGGGTCAGTTCCTCCCCTCCTGTCACCCCGCCCGTTGCGGTGATACTTCGGCGGTGGGCCGAAATCCTCCGCTTCACGTCGGACCATTTTTTTTATTTATTTCAGTGGATGTGCGCTGCTCCGACCCAACAGCGCTCACTGCCTCACACACACACTCCCCAGAAATGTCTTTTTCTTTGTGTTTATCCCTGAAAAGAGGCTACCAAATAAAACCGCTCTTCGGTCTCCACTTCATTTAATAAAATTTCGAGCTTAGACTCGTTGAAGTTGCGCTTCTTACCTTTACTCATCGTTTAAATCTGATAGTGCAGAGAGGGAATCCCCGGTGCAGGCCCTATTTACATTGATTTGCATATTTAAATGGGGGCGTGGACAGGGAGGAGTTTAGCACTTCTGCATGTGCGCTCAATTCCACGTTGATTGGGATGTACAAAGGAAAAGTGCTTGGATCCATGCGTACGCACACATTGATACATCTGAATTTTTTTGTGCTTACGCCAGTTTCTGGATTCTAGCGTACGCCATGTTTTAGTAAGAAAGCCACGCAATTCTTAGTACATGAGGCCCCAGGTCTGCCCTTAGGTGTGTCGTCAGGTGTGTGTCATCAGGTGTGTCCTCAGGTGTGTGTGTCAGGTGTGTGTCTCAGGTGTGTCCTTACCTGAGCCGTCACCTGTGTCCTCACCTGAGTGTTTGGACCAGGTGAGGACACAGGTGTGTGTCTCAGGTGCTTCCTCAGGTGTGTGTCGTCAGGTGTGTGTGAGCCTCATCAGCAGGATCAGGGAGAGACCAAGTGTCAGAGAGTGGAGGGGTGTTTGTGACTGAAGCTTTAGTTTAACTGTGTGTGTGTGTGTCGTGGGAGGATCCGGGTCAAAGGTCAAAGGTCAGAGGTCAAAGGTCAGAGTCAGACGGAGACGCTCCAGAAAAGTCTCTGATGAGAACAAAGAGTTATTTCATATTCACACAAAGTCCCAAAATAACAATAATATAAGTTTATAATCAGAGACGCATCAGATCAACGTTCTCGGCTGAAACAGAAACAGAACTGATTTTGCTGATTACGTCTTTTACATTTGTGAACTTCAAAGAATCAAACTACAAAAGTATGAAAGTATTTATTTAGCTCTGAAATTAAAACAATATTAATAAAATAAAATCCTAATCCTGCAAAACCAGCACAGACAGATGTTGTCAGCTCGCCCTCACCTGGTGCTCAGGTGAGCTCGTCTCTCTGCTTCATCACAGCGGCAGCAGGAGGCGTGAAGTGTGTGCCTTGGTGTCCTCCGGGCTCCGTGTGTGTGTGTGTGTGTGTGGGGGGGGGCCCGACGGGGGTCTGTGTGTGTCTTAGCGGGTGTTTAACACTCAGAGAGACGGATGTGAGCTGCTGCTGATGTTGCTGCTGTTGCTGTTGTTGTTGTTGTTGTTTGTGGGGGGCGTTGTGCCCTGAAGCACAGGAGGGGAATCAATCAGCGACACAACAAGCAGCGGGATGGAAGGGTGTCTGCGGGGGGGGGGGGGGGACTCCATCAGCATCAGCAGCTCACACACACTCACATCTGTGTGTGAGCTGCTGCACGGGGGGCAGTGAGGGTGAGGGGCCTGGAGGGTCCAGACCCGGGCAGCAGAGGCTTTGGGGACGTGGAGCGTCTCCTCTCTGTGGGGGAAGGAGCCGGAGCTTGTGAGGGAGGTGGAGCTCCCAGTTAGATCTGGGGGGGCTCACCTCCACACACAGTCTGGATCTGGGGGGGGGCTCACCTCCACACACAGTCTGGATCTGGGGGGGGGCTCACCTCCACACACAGTCTGGATCTGGGGGGGGCTCACCTCCACACACAGTCTGGATCTGGGGGGGGGGCTCACCTCCACACACAGTCTGGATCTGGGGGGGGGGGGCTCACCTCCACACACAGTCTGGATCTGGGGGGGCTCACCTCCACACACAGTCTGGATCTGGGGGGGGGGGCTCACCTCCACACACAGTCTGGATCTGGGGGGGGGGGCTCACCTCCACACACAGTCTGGATCTGGGGGGGGGGGCTCACCTCCACACACAGTGTCACAGTTAACGAGGAAGAATCCACTTCAGTGATTTTAACAAGTGAAGAAAAACAGTGAAGCTGGAAAATCAATGTGTGTGTGTGTGTGTGTCTGTCCCTCTGTGTGTGTGTGTTATCGCAGGTCGATGCTGCCCTCTAGTGGCTGTTTGCAGAGGACACAACAATCCTCACTCATTTTGCATCTTTTGTGCTGGTTTTGCATCTATTTTTAGTCATTTTGCATCTTTTTGTGGTGGTTTTGCATCTATTTTTAGTCATTTTGCATCTTTTTGTGCTGGTTTTGCATCTATTTTTAGTCATTTTGCATCTTTTTGTGCTGGTTTTGCATCTATTTTTAGTCATTTTGCATCTTTTTGTGCTGGTTTTGCTCCGTGAATCATCTGTGACGTGTCTTTGAAAGTGAAACCTAAAGTTAGTAAATCTGTTTGTGACTTTATAAAAATGTTTTTTAAAGAAACGTTCAGATTAATTTCTGTGTTTTGAACTGAAATAACTTTTGCGTTAAAGATAAAAGAAGATCAGAGAAGAGTGAAGTACGTGTTCTGTGTGTAAAGTGTTAAATGTAAAAGAATGAAAGATGCAGAAACAGTGAAAACGCCTGTTTCACGTTTTTACCTCCTGTTAAATTCTCCTCATCCTCATGAATCTGTTTCCTGTGTTTTGTTGTTTTGGATCAAACCTGAGACACAAACGATGCAACGAGCCTTTAATTCACAACATGCAACAAATCCAGACTTTAAAAACTGTAGAAAACCAAACAACAGGAGCCGCGCGGTGAAGTGACGTCATGACGACAGCAGAACCACCTCAGCAGCGCTCAGCAGGGGAAGACCCGACCCGACCCACAACACAACACAACAGAACACTAAGGCACTTTGGAGGAAAACCCAAATCATCTGAACCGTCGGGGCGTCTCAGTCCACCGGGCTCCAGTTCTGATCCAGGACAGTTCAGAGGTTTGAGTCCGACCCTCAACTCATCTTTACACACACACGATTCAGACCCCGTCCCAAACGGGTCCCTGGTTCTGGTCTTAGTGGAGACTTTGCATCCCGAGGAACAGCATTTGACGTAAGTCCTCAAAGGTCCCTTTAGTATCTGCTCTGAAGCTTTTGATCAGTTAGATATTCATCCGAAGCAAAGGTCGCTTCACAGAGAGTCGATAAAGACGACGAGGAACTCTACGTTATCATCGTTTCACATGGTTCCCATTGACTTTAAAGGAGATTACTGTTTGAGCGATGGTGGAAAAGTCCTCACGGTGCTGAGAGAAGATCGGAAAAGGAGCTTTTTCTCAGCCTCAGGTGAAAAAACATCAATTTATCCTGAAAGTCAAAGTAAACGACGTGAAATCAAGGAAGGAATCAAACGCAGTCCCGGTTTTTATCGTCTTTAATGGAGATTCATGTCGAAGCGATGGCCGGGGCGTCTTCAGGACGCTGAGAGGAGATCGGAGGATGGCGTGGATCAACGGAAAAGTCCAGAACAGCAACTGAAAGGTTTCGTCAAACCTCTGAAGCTCAACTTTCCCCTGAAGCCGAGCGACGTCTCTTCAGTTAAAGTCAATGTAAACGACGTGGAACAAGGAAAGGAGTCCTTGGCCGTCTTTGGTTCTGCGCGGGTCGCATTGACTTTGAATAGAGGAGACGTTCCTCTCTCAGGGTGCATCAGCTTTTGTTAAAAAGTTTAAAAAGTCTCCATCCAAGACCAGAACACGTCTCGTGATGGTCCTGGATCAGAACTGCAGACCATTCAGCGGCCTACGGCGTCTCCCAGTGGACAAACAGCATCACATCAGGTCCCTTTGCATCGGTGAGGATCGATAATAACAACAAGCATCAGAAAATACAAACATACAGAATAAATAATGTAAACAGTGTGGTTCTGTCCGACCTGGAGCCAGAACGAGTCTGCAACAGCTCAGAGTTTAACGTGTATCTGAAAAACACTAAGGGCGCACTCACACTGTGCCTCCGCACCGCGCCAAAACCGTGTCACGGCTAAAGTCTGGTTCCTTTGACCAGTGTGAGTGCAACCGTACCACGTCTAGGAGCGGCACGCTTGCCGTCCACGGCCCGTTTGGGAGAGGTGGGCTTTAGTAAAGCACGTTTGCACGTGTACGAGCACGAGCGTGCGCACGTGTACGAGCACGAGGCCTACGGCGGTTCTGAGGTCATTTCCTGTGCGCCTGTTGGGACGTAGAGAAAAGAAGGAGGGACCATGCGCGGACATTTCAAACAATGGCGGTGAAAGGTTCACGTTGGTGTGATGCGGAGGTGGAGTGTTTACTGCAGATTTGGTCGATGAAAAGATTCAAAAACAGTCGACAAGACGCACAAAAACTCCGAGGTCTACGGAAAGATCTGGAAACAAAGCCACGCATCGCCATGACGTCATCAATGCGTGTGACGTGTTACGGCGTGATGACGTATAGGCAGCAAGAAGCATTCTCCGAGGCCCAGGTAGTGTGAGTACAAACGGGCCTGGAGGGGGGGACAAGGACCCTAAAGCACGGGGCACGGGACAGAGGCACAGTGGGAGGGCGCCCTAAAAGGGTCGAACTCTGGCCGACACAGCGACTCACTCTGGTTCCAAACAAAACGTCCAGAAATATCAAACAAAGCAGAAACTGACGGGAAAATGTGTTTTATCAAAAGTTCAGCAATAAAAATACAAAACAATCAAATCAAACACTCAAAGATGTGAAGCTTCAGGAGATCGTGGTCGTGAATCATGATCGGTGCATCGATGAGGAAATAAAGCTTATGTTTGTCAAACTGGTCCAAACCAACACGTCACATACAGAGTGAAGCAGCAAAGACAGAGCACAGGTGAACGTCCTGGACCGCGACAGAAGAAGGCAAAAGAAACGTCTGACAGTGAAACACAGCGATGGTCGGGTTCGTAGAAACAGTCGTGGCTTTTTTAGGGTCGTTCGCTCTGGAAAGACCCGTAAACACTCCGTGGTTCTGGGCCGACGGTCGTGACTTATGAGGCTGTTTTCAGATCACACTGAGAGATACGAGCGCTGTGACGCTGTAACATGACTGCTCTTATAACAAAGAGGTCTCCGCTGGTCCACGCGGCGCCCGGGTCTCATGAGGTCCTGAGCCGCCTGGGGTCGAGTCATGAACGAGCCGTCTGATGTTGCGTCGCTGCGCTCTCAGAAAACTCGACTGTGAAATGAAGTAAGCTAGCAAACAGGCTGTTCTCACAGAGCAACGGAAAAGTGATGCGCGGTACTTCCCTACAGTGGAAGCATGTGATGTAGTTTAAGAGGGTGGGACGTAAAGGATTGGTGGCACCTAACCCTGAGGGCTTTGATGCAGGGGGTGGGGGTTCAATTCCCGGCTTTACTAAACCAATCCACAGCTTTTTTTCTGATCCTTACCGAATGATTTTCATGACTGAGCCGAACCGTCAACGTTCGCCGGCTGAAAACGTTGTTCTGTTTGCAAAAGTCTGTATTTCGTTGCACTTTCGGTTTCACGTGTTTTATCTTCCGGGTCGGCCCTGCAGTCCATCTACGTGTTTATTCGTAGCAGTTCGTACAAATTTCTGTGCAGAACTTTTTTTTGCAGGATTTGCTACGAACGTGTGAGAACGTGCTGAACGAACGATCGTGTAACCAAACTGTCTGAAGACTTTACCTCACGTTGAATGGGCGATACACGTTTGTTATCACCACCACAGATATGAGGCGGTACGGCCCTCCTCTAGCTCTCAGTTGGTTCTGATGACGTAGTTTGAGTGAAGACGGTGACAGGAAACTCTGCGTGAGGTCGAAGGTTGTTCCACACACAGGACTTTCACACAGGAGAGTGGAGTTTGGGTCCCGTGTGGATCCCAAAGTGTTGCAACGGGGTCGATTCATTACAGCGTAATGTGATGTTGCATCGCTGCCCTCTCAGAAAACTAGACTGATAGCGCAAGACGAAGTAAGCTAGCGAGGCGCGTTGGCTGACAGTCGTGTGAACAATCTATCCGAAGACTTTAGGTCCAACTGAACGGCTGCATCGCATTCTTCCTAAAGCCTTCGGACAGTTTAGTTACGTGATTGTTCGTTCAGTTACGTTGTAGCAAAACCTACGAAAAGTTCTGCACAGAAATTTGTACGCTACGAATAAACACGTAGACGGACCCTGGCTGGACCGCGGGGCCGACCCGGAAGATAAAACACGTGAAACAGGAAGTGGTTACACGCGACAACAGTCAGGATTCAAAGACAGAAAACTCGGGCGCTTGTCCTGGTGGATGTGACTTTTTAACTATCTCACATAATGTTCTTTAGTATTTTAACCCGAACCGTTCCTAAAACTTACTCCACGGCCTTCATCACTTTTTCTTTCCTTCTTTTTCATCATCTTCTTCTTCTTTGACTTGACGAACCCGATATGTTCGGCTTCACGCTCCTCCACCACACGTTGGATCAGGTCGATTTGGGCTCCGCTCGGTTTTCTACGACTCAGTCTTCGTGTTGTTCACCGTTTCGGTTCTCGTCACATCGTCACACTCGACCTTCACCACACGACGTGACGCGCTTCTACTTTTGATCAAACGCATCTCTCAGTGTGACGCCGTCAGACCGCTGTAACCACACGTGTGTACGGGCTTTCAGCGACGCACCAGGACTTTAAACCCGATGTATTTGTCCAGTAAACTTCCACATCGTCAAAGTCAGAGAGATACATTCAATTTGAATCCAATTATAAGTAAATCCTTCATTCTGCTTCAGAGGAAATGTAAAGAGACACATTCAGTGCAACATCGAAGCATCGCGCTAAGATTGTTTTGGCATCTGATCGAGAGTAAGGCAGTAATCTGAGGGTCGGCGTCTCAGGCCGACAGCAGACACTTCAGTCTGTATCGAGACATGGCAGGAAACGTTCCCACTCAATCAGATTTACACGTGATCTTTGACTCTACGAACGTTTCTCTGCGGGAGAAATACTTCAGTCCGGAGGTTCGCTAACGAGTAAACGTCAACGGCGTGAGAAGAACTCTCGTAAACATTGAAAAACAAATGGCACAGACAGCTAAACGTGCTGACACAGATAGAAATAACGTTATCCTGGCTAACAAGTAAGACTGCGTAGATATCATCAACCACTGGGGCCAAGCTAGGCTACAGTTGGTTTGTTAGCTTATGCTAGCACGTGATTAAAATGAGCAAAAAATGATTTAATCCAGTGTTTCAAAGTTTTACTTCCTCCCAACTCAGACGCTGATGGTCTGCCGTTAACCTTTGGTTCCTTCCCGTCGTCTTTCACAGTTAAAGAGGCTTTAGCGCTAACGTGAGTGAAGCTAGCGACTAAAACTTCACAACACAGCTCAGAGAAAAACCATAAAAACCCGACTGAGGAAACGAAAACAACACAAAGAGTCAGAGAAAACCAATAAAAACGTTCTTGGCTAACGAGCGAGAATACTGACGGGGCCAAGTTAGCTTAGCTGCAATACATCTTTAATTAGCATGAATTCATTCACTGGTCCCTACACCTCAGGTATGCTAACGAGCTAGCCTCTGTTAGCAAACTAACTGTAGGGAGCAAACAATCTAACGTTAGCTGTCGAGTTTCTTTCTTCAAAAAGTTCTGAAACTTCATCTTTGATCATTTAAGTTTGGAAAAGTTCTTTTGGATCTGAGGTTCGGTTCGATTCCCTTCTGGTACCAGGTCCTTTTCTCTGTTTTCATTTCTGCAGATTTCCCCCCGTCTTTGTAATATACGTGGAGTGTCAGTCAATCGTTTCACTTTCAACCGCGAAGAAAAGGTTTTTACACTTGTTCGTCTGCGCGTGGCTCTCCGCGGCGTCCATCGTGCATCCGACCCGTCCGCGATGGAAAACGCTGAACAGGTCGAGTGCTGCGGCGCGTGTTTGTACGAGCTGTGACGGATTCTGAAGGTACTTTTCTGAAAGTGTTCAGTGAAAACACGGCTATAAAGAACCAGCTACCGTCCACGAGTGCAGATGGAAAACCCCAAAAAAGAGCGAGTCGAGGAACAGAAGAGACGCCGAACAGCGGCGAGAAGCGATGGATGCACCGTTTCTCTGCTGGAGAGAAAAGTGCGCCTAACTTAAAAGTTAACAACCGTCACACTACGCCGCGACGGTGCCGCACTTCTCCGCTGATGGCGCCGCACTTTGCCACAGATGCCGGCGCACTACGCCACAGACGGCGCTGCACTTCGCCAGAGCTTTGTGTCTTTGCGGCGTGAGGGGAGGGTTTTGTCGACACGTTCTTCAAAGACACAAAAGTTTGGTTTGGTTGTTTCACAGAAATGTTCGTAGAAGTAAAAATGCTTTTTTATCGTATTGAGAAAACTTCGCTTTAACGACGCGGCTCCTCTGATTGGTCCGGGGGTCACATGACGAGGAAGTGTGTGCGCACAGATTAATAAAGTGTTTACTTCATAAAAGCTCAGATTATTAATCACAGTGAAAACAGAACAGGTGCGTTTGAGTCGAGACAGGAGACGGGATTTAATATTTGTGCTTTAACAGAATCATAAAAACTGTAAAACTGGATATTTGTGATATTTTAACTGTTTTGTGCTTCGTTCAGCAGAAAAACATTAAACGTGCGTCATTTTAAAGCTTTTTAAATCCATAATAATAAAATTTGTGTTTAATCTAAATGCTAATCCCAGTGTTCCACATTTGATCTGTGCGTACTTCCCTCTTCCCTTTGGTGTGTGTGTGTGTGTGTGTGTGTGTGTGTATGTGTGTGTATGTGTCTGTGAGTGTGTGTGTGTGTGTGTCTGTGTGTGTTTGTATGTGTGTTTGTCTGTGTGTGTCTTTGAGTGTGTGTGTGTGTATGTGTATGTGTCTGAGTGTGTGTGTCTGTGAGTATATGTGTGTGTGTGTTTATCTGTGTGTGTCTGTGAGTGTGTGTCTGTGAGTATATGTGTGTCTGTGTGTGTGTGTGTGTGTTTCTGTGAGTATATGTGTGTGTGTGTGTGTGTGTATGTGTCTGTGTGTGTATGTGTGTATGTGTCTGTGTGTGTATGTGTGTGTGTGTGTGTATGTGTCTGTGTGTGCATGTGTCTGTGAGTGTGTGTGTCTGTGAGTGTGTGTGTGTCTGTGAGTGTATGTGTCTGTGAGTGTGTGTGTGTGTGTATGTGTCTGTGTCTGTGTGTGTGTGTGTGTGTGTGTCTTTCCCTGTGTGTGTGTGTGTGTGTGTGTGTGTGTGTTGGAGCTGGTCGCTGTGGTTCCTCCAGCTGTGGCTCGTCTCCTCGTTAACAGAGGGATAAAGAGCGTCGTTGCTCGTTAGTGGTTCGTGTCTCTCTCTTCATTTGCTTCCTACTTTATGATCCTGTTCTCTTTCCTTTGTCTCGTGTTCCCTGTGTTTCGTTTCCCCCTCGTCTCCACCCGGACCCTGTTCCTGTTTTCCCGTTCCCTGGTTTTTGTTTGTTTCATTAAATATCTGTGTAACTCTTTCTCTGTGTGTCCGTGTCTGCGTCTGCGTTTGGGTCCTCAGAGTTATTCCTGCACCGTTCACGACACAAACAGCATCATTTTACAATTTCAAGCATTTTCAAGGATTTCAAACCGGTACGAACCCGATGTTTCATGTACGTTTTAATCTACGCTTTATAATAAACCTGATTATTAAAGAAGAGTAAGTTTATTAAACCTGCACGTTCACGTCCATGCATCAACGTTTCTGATCTCACGTTTTTACATTTAGAAAACCATGTGAACACTTTCTTCATATTTCTGAGCTCGTGTTTTAAATTAGAAACATGTGCGTGAAGTTTATTAACCCGTGCAAACACTCGTGTCCTGCAGCAGGTGACCCCGACAGGCTCCGCAGAGACGCCGCTCTCTGTGGAACCCGTCACGATGTGCTTTGTTTATTTAAACCACGGTGAAACGATTTTAGAGCACCGAGGACGAACGTGTGCGTCCCGTCTGTGAGGAGAACTCTGCAGAGTTATGTGTGAAACAGACGCCGTCCTGTGATGAACTGGAGTTCACAGCAAATCGATTTCCGCAGCAGACGGCGCGGCGTGTCCGGCTGCGGTGGCGGCTCATGTGATGCATCATGGGAGTCACTGCCACACCCTGATGAGGTTAGATTCAGGCGCCGTGGAAATCTCAAACCAATGGCACATTGAGTCAGAACGCAGCGTTGGAAAAGTCCCCGTGTGAAGGAGGTCGCATTCTCAATTATTGTCCACAAAGCTCCTGTGCATCTGACTTCCTATCTGCGTCTGACTTCCTGTCTGCGTCTGACTTCCTGTCTGTCTCAAAGCTGATTGGTTCGCACTGAAGATGTAAATCTAACGTTTGTTGCGTTCACTGTAGGTTCGGTTCTGCTCGTGGTCGCAGAGGTGCAGCACTTTGTCTCGGCTCTGCATCGTTAGCATGCTAATGTTTCCTTTTAAAGCATGCTGCTGTTTTGTTTTAGCACACATTAGCCCCTGAGTCACGTTGTAGCATGCTAACAAAGTCATTAGCATGCATGTTGTTGTTTTCTGGTACGTACTGAGCTTGTTAATGTTTGTTAGCACATTAGAAAAAGGTCTCAGCTCTGACACTTCTGTGGTTTGAGTTCACACTTCTGTGGTTTGAGTTCACGCTTCTGTTGAACGCACTAACGGTTGTTTTCACGGTCGCTTCATGTGTCAATCGCGTTGTTTGGGTTCTTAAATGTGACAGGATGTGAATCTTAGTTCCCCGAAGAACACGATGACGTCCTCAAACCTCTCACAGATATTTAGTTTACAGTCAGAAGAGGAAAAAAAACAGGAAATAGTCACAAGTAACGGACGATTCGGACGTTCTTTCCTTTAAAATGGCTCCTTAAAGAAGAGTGATTGTGTAGAAGTCAATGAGAAAATGAGTCTCTCTTGGTTTTGGTTTATTTCCTCAGTAAATATTTTCCTGATGAGTTTCTGTCTCAGTCTCTGGTTTCAAGTCTTCTTAAAAACAGCCTGATGTTCATTTAGAGTCAGACAGACGCTTTAGGGCGGGGCTGCACGGCCACCTGTCAATCAAAGGGTTAAGTCATGTGTTACCACGGCAACTGTGACATTAAATTGGAACGAGTGGTGTCGTCTGTGTTAAAGCCTCTGAGTTTTCACTTCACTGGAGCATTTAAACGTCTTTGTTAGCGTTCAGTTGTTGCTAACAAAGCTAACGCTAGCTGGTAATTTAAAGTGTAACTCCGGTTTTAAATCATCCAATGGTCTTTCTCTGCACTTTAATCCTCAGTAACCATGGAGACAGTTTTTATTAAGGTAGAAATCCAGGAGAGATGCTAACAGCCGGACGTGGCTAACAGTGATTAGCTCGGGGCAGCACGGTGAAGGCATTCAAAGGTCTTTTTTAACCACTAATGCTGCTGAAAATAACAGCAAACCTCTGCAGCAGCATGAGAAGAGTCCCTGCACACACACACACACACACACACATATGAGAAGAGTCCACACACACAACAAAGCAGCAATGGGCTCCTTCCACTGTAATGGACTTTACTATGAGAGGAGCTGGTACAGGGGCCAGTAGGTAAGTCTTTAAAACACTCTTTAATAAACTCTGGCTTCACTAACTACGCAGATGACGCTTTGTTGTGTGTGTAGGGACTCTTCTCATGCTGCTGCAGAGGTTTGCTGTTATTTTCAGCAGCATTAGTGGTTAAAAAAGACCTCTGAATGCCTTCACTCGGCTCTGTGTCGCTGTAGCACATGTCGATTAATTTGGAGCTCCGCACTGACCCGAAGTTCACGTCTGGCTCCCAAAAAACGAGATGGCGACGACCAAATAACGATCTCCAGGCTTCAAATTAGTTATTTCCGTTAAATGCAGAACGGCCAGGTGTGATTTGGCACAAACAAATTTACGAACTACACAGTGAACTTACAGAAGCATCCAAACTGAGACACAGGGTGCTAGCAAACATTAGCATAGCAGGCTAACGGGGCTTTACTGTGCATCATTTCATTGTTTGGGATTTTATAAAAAAGTGTTTAAAAAAGAGTTCAATGCTAAAGCTGGAACGAGCAAATCAAGCTAGGTGCAACAAGTGCAACAAAGAGGCGACTGGTGACTTGTGATATTTTGGCGGGAAATCATCTGCGTTGCTTTATGGCACACAACAGGAAGTGGGCGCTGTTGTTGTTCGAGCTAACACAGATCACACCTTTCAAAAAAAGGCTCCTCTAAAACTTCGACAGCACATTTGAAGCAGCGGGGCTGATGGGAAATGTAGTCAATAATACCAAGTGAGGGGGTTGTCTTCTCTGCGTGTCATTGGTCGACACTGATTCTACTCAAACACTGATTGGTCGAAACACAACTGAGCACCTTTAACGTGTAAATGTGACTTTAGGAATAAACGTATATGTGAGTAAAACTGTAACTACGGTCCTTTCAGGGCTCCACCGTGAGGATCAGGGATATTTACGTTTCAGATCGTTGGAAACGACGGCTGGTCCTGGATCAGATGCTCCGTTACCTCTGAGGTATCAATTATTATCCAATCAGGTTCATTTTCCAGATGGTTGCTAGGCAGAAAATTGACCAGGACTCAGCAAACTGCAAACACACGGTGGCTTATTACACTGCTGCACCTGGAGGGGAAGAGAAAGGGTGTTAGCTTCATTTAGCATCACAACATAGGCCATCGTTAGCTTTCTTAAGCATTAAGACAGGAGCTAGCGTTAGCTTCATTTATCATCAGGACAGAAGCTAGTGTGAGCTTAATTTAGCATCACAACGTAGGCTAGTGTAAGCTGGTTTTAGCACCAGGACAGGAGCTAGCATTAGCTTAATTTGGCTTTAGGACAGAAACTAGCGTTAGCATAATTTAGCATCAGGACAAGAAGCTAGCGTGAGCTTCATTTATCATCAGGACAGAAGCTAGCATTAGCTTCATTTAGCATCAGGACAGAAGCTACTGTTAGCTGACATTTAGCATCGGGACAGAAAGTAGTGTTAGCTTAATTTAGCATCAGGACAGAAGCTAGCATGAGCTACATTTAGCATCAAGAGAGAAGCTAGCGTGATCTTTATTTAACATCAGGACAGAAACTAGCATTAGCTTCATTTAGCATCAGGACAGAAACTAGTGTTAGCTTCAGTTAGCATCAGGAGAGAAGCTAGCATTAGCTTCATTTAGCATCAGGACGGTAACCTCTCTTTAAGTTAGCTTTGTTGTTAGCTTTAAGGTAGAACAGGAAATAACTTCAAATGTTTTAATGTTGATTAGTTTCTTTTCCTCTGAGTGTTTTGAGTCTGTGGTCAGAGCCGCTCTGAACCGGAGCAAGACGGCGCCGCTCAGAGGGCGCCGCTCAGACGCTGCGTCTGCGTGTTTCTGTCTGTGAGTGAAACCTCCACAGTCACATCGTTTCTTCTCTGTCAAACATGAAACATACTGAATCATTAAAACCTGGACGGGACGCACCGGTCTGATGAGAGCCGCAGGTCACGCTGTAAGACGTCCACAGACTAACGGCCATCAGAAAGGTGGCGAGGAAGCCAAACACCTGCAGACACACGTCACACTTCACTGCACAGACGACACATAAAAGCTGCAGCTTCAGACCTGAGGAATAAAAGTTACTGATTCATCAAACAACAGTGTGATCGCAGCAGAGTCAGTGAGACTTCCTGGGTAATTAGAGGGAGGACGGACGGACAGAGGCAGGAAGGACGGAGCAACTCCCCGCGGGGCTTTTAATAGCTCCGTGCTTTTATTGTGAAAGGGCGGTCGGACAGAGGTCTCAGGAAACGAGATCACGAGATAAAAGCATGACGAGTCGATTCTGTGCAGAGCAGGCTGCAGACTCATCCTGGGGACGCTGCTCAAAAACACCAACTCCTGCGCTTAAATAAAGTAATTTATATGTTATAATAATTCATATGTTATCATTCTGGCTCCTGTTCCCGTTCAAACACCTGTGAGGATCTCAGGTGACGATGCTGACGCTATAATCCCTCGCCATCGTAATCATAATCTCTCCACAGCGTCCGTACAGAAGCAGGACGTGTCACATCCTGTTCACACGCAGGAAGAACTGAGATATTATTATTAAAGTGATTTTCTGGTGTAAAATCAGATTGGGCCATCGCCATTTGCGGATAGATGCTAACAGCTGACGTGGCTAACAGTGGTTAGCTCGGGGCAGCACGGTGAAGGCATTCAAAGGTCTTTTTTAACCACTAATGCTGCTGAAAATAACAGCAAACCTCTGCAGCAGCATGAGAAGAGTCCCTACACACACAACAAAGCAGCAATGGGCTCCTTCCACTGTAATGGACTTTACTATGAGAGGAGCTGGTACAGGGGCCAGTAGGTAAGTCTTTAAAACACTCTTTAATAAACTCTGGCTTCACCAACTACGCTGATGATGCTTTGGTTTATGGTTAAAATGATGCAGAATGAGTACAAATGGATGGAAAATGACTACAAATTGACACAAAATAATATTAAAATTACATAAATTAATAAAAAAGTCATACAAAATGAGTTAAAATTTATGTAAGAGGAATAAATATGGCTCAAAATGACTACAAATAAATTAAAAATGACTAAAATCAACCAAAAATGAGTAAAAACTGATACAAAATTAGTAAAAACTGATAAGAAATTAGTAAAATATAGATTGTTGCTGCTTTGTTGTGTGTGTGTGTGTGTGTGTGTGTGTGTGTGTGTGTGTGTGTGTGTGTGTGTAGGGACTCTTCTCATGCTGCTGCAGAGGTTTGCTGTTATTTTCAGCAGCATTAGTGGTTAAAAAAGACCTTTGAATGGCTTCACCGTGCTGCCCCGAGCTAACCAGTGTTAGCCACGTCCGCCTGTTAGCATCTCTCCTGGATTTCTACCTTAAAAGTTGTTAAACGGGAGGATTTCATCCCTTTAAGGAGCGGTTCATTCATCCCACGGTGCGGAGGCTACGTACCGACGCCACCACCAGCGCTGACACTCCTGAGCTGTTGACAGCCGCCACGATGGAGGCGATGAGGATGAGCACGGTCCCCACGGCGTAGTGGAAGAACTCCTGGAACAGCAGGAAGCACAGGTTATCCACACGTCTGCTTCTGATGCGGCACGTTTGAGTCCTGCTGCGTGGAGCGCGTCCTCACCGTCAGCGGCCAGTTGATGCACGGCATCTTCGCCTGCAGCCTGAACAGGTGCATGAGGAAGAAGAGCAGGAAGGCCACGAGGAACCACAGCGCCACCACCTCGAAGAACTGGAACGCCGCCCAGTTGGGCCAGCCGCGGACGCAGCGGACGCACAGGAAGGCCACGAGCAGGGCGAGCTGCGGGGAAACGGACCACAGAGAGAACCCGTTTACGTCCATCTGGACCCAGAACCCGTTAACATCCATCTGGACCCAGAGAACCCGTTTACATCCACACATCTGGACCCAGAGAACCTGTTTACATTCATCTGGACCCAGAGAACCCGTTTACATCCACACATCTGGACCCAGAGAACCTGTTTACATCCATCTGGACCCAGAGAACCTGTTCAGGTTCATCTGGACCCAGAGAACCCGTTTACATTCATCTGGACCCAGAGAACCTGTTTACATCCATCTGGACCCAGAGAACCCGTTTACATTCATCTGGACCCAGAGAACCCGTTTACATCCATCTGGACCCAGAGAACCCGTTTACATCCATCTGGACCCAGAGAACCTGTTTACATCCATCTGGACCCAGAGAACCCGTTTACATTCATCTGGACCCAGAGAACCCGTTTACATTCATCTGGACCCAGAGAACCTGTTTACATCCATCTGGACCCAGAGAACCTGTTTACATCCATCTGGACCCAGAGAACCCGTTTACATTCATCTGGACCCAGAGAACCCGTTTACATCCATCTGGACCCAGAACCTGTTTACATCCATCTGGACCCAGAACCCGTTTACATCCATCTGGACCCAGAACCTGTTTACATCCATCTGGACCCAGAGAACCTGTTTACATCCATCTGGACGCAGAGAACCTGTTTACATCCATCTGGACCCAGAACCTGTTTACATCCATCTGGACCCAGAGAACCCGTTTACGTCCATCTGGACCCAGAGAACCCGTTTACATCCATCTGGACCCAGAACCTGTTTACATCCATCTGGACCCAGAGAACCCGTTTACATCCATCTGGACCCAGAGAACCCGTTTACATCCATCTGGACCCAGAGAACCTGTTTACATTCATCTGGACCCAGAGAACCTGTTTACATCCATCTGGACCCAGAGAACCTGTTTACATCCATCTGGACCCAGAGAACCTGTTTACATTCATCTGGACCCAGAGAACCTGTTTACATCCACCTGGACCCAGAGAACCCGTTTACATTCATCTGGACCCAGAGAACCCGTTTACATTCATCTGGACCCAGAGAACCCGTTTACATCCACCTGGACCCAGAACCCGTTTACATTCATCTGGACCCAGAGAACCTGTTTACATCCATCTGGACCCAGAGAACCTGTTTACATCCATCTGGACCCAGAGAACCCGTTTACATTCATCTGGACCCAGAGAACCCGTTTACATCCATCTGGACCCAGAACCTGTTTACATCCATCTGGACCCAGAACCCGTTTACATCCATCTGGACCCAGAACCTGTTTACATCCATCTGGACCCAGAGAACCTGTTTACATCCATCTGGACCCAGAACCTGTTTACATCCATCTGGACCCAGAACCTGTTTACATCCATCTGGACCCAGAGAACCTGTTTACATCCATCTGGACCCAGAGAACCCGTTTACATCCATCTGGACCCAGAACCCGTTTACATCCATCTGGACCCAGAGAACCCGTTTACATCCATCTGGACCCAGAGAACCCGTTTACATCCATCTGGACCCAGAACCCGTTTACATCCATCTGGACCCAGAGAACCCGTTTACATCCATCTGGACCCAGAACCTGTTTACATCCATCTGGACCCAGAGAACCCGTTTACATTCATCTGGACCCAGAGAACCTGTTTACATTCATCTGGACCCAGAGAACCCGTTTACATTCATCTGGACCCAGAGAACCCGTTTACATTCATCTGGACCCAGAGAACCCGTTGGGGGGGGGGGGGATTTCCTGTGGAGGTGTGAAGCGTCTCGGAGCCTGAAGTGAAACAGGAAATCCTGTTGCATCATCGATTCACTGACGTTTTATTACATTTGAATTCATCTTTTTATTATTTTATTAGTTTTTTATTCTGAGACGTACGAAGCAGAAACACTAAACACCATATTTATTATTTTTATTGATTCATTATTAACCCTGAAGACACGTTTGATGTCTAATATTTATTTTATTATATTGTTTATTAATAATCAGAGTCCGAGAGGTGACGGAGCAAAAGAAGACAATTAAAGTAAATTAATATTAATGTTCTTAGTTTGTTTAATACTGTTAAAACAATAACAGAGAATATCTTCACTTTTCAAATAATCATGAATTTAACGCACGTTTACGGAGGACCAAACATAAACGCTGAAATAAAAATATCAATAAAAGAATAAATGATTTTATGGCATTTATTTATTCATTTTTGTATTTAGTCATTTATGAAATATTGTATTTATTTATGCATAGATTTATTTCTGTAATTATTATTTTTTTCTTGTATTTACTTATTTAATAATTTATTCCTGTATTAATTTATTTGTTTATGTATTAATATATTTTATATTTATTACTACATTTATTAATTGATGCATTACTGTATTTATTTATTTTTTATTCATTGATTATTTTTGTATTCCTGAATATTTTTATTAATTAATTTATACATGTATTTATTAAACCATTTAATAATTTATTTGTATCTATATATTTATTACTACATGTATTTATTAATTTAATAAAACATTTATTAATGTATGTATTTATTTTTGATTAATATATGTATTACTACATTTATTATTTAATTTATTATGTTTTTATTAATTAATTTAAACATTTATTTATGTATTTATTAATTCATTTAAACATGAATTTATTTATTAACTTATTAAAACATTTTTTATTTATTTATATATTTATAACTAAACGTAATAATTAATTTAAACATGTATTTATGTATTTATTAATTAATTTAAACATTTATTTATGTATTTATTAATTAATTTAAACATGTATTTATGTATTTATTAATTAATTTAAACATGTATTTATGTATTTATTAATTAATTTAAACATGTATTTATGTATTTATTAATTAATTTAAACATGTATTTATGTATTTATTGATGTATTAAAACCTTTAGAGCCGTTTCCGGTGACTCCTCCGCAGCCGTGACCGTTAGCTAACCGGTGCCGGTGTGTCGGTGTGAACGCTGCCGTGTCTCGCTCGGATGTCCCGGGTAAACGTGTCCCGGGATATCCCGAGTAAGCGTGTTCTCACTAGCTGTCCCGTGTTGAGCAGTCCCGGGATATCCCGGGTAAACGTGTCCCGGGATATCCCGGGTGAACGCGTTCTCACCAGCTGTCCTATCTTGAGCAGTCCCGGGATGGTCCGGGTGTAGCCGGTGTTCAGGACGCCGTCCCCGGAGCTCCTGGTGGTTGTTGTGGTGCTCGTGATGACGGTGGTCGACATGTTGGCGGGAAACAACGACGACAACAACAACGACAACAACAACAACAACAACAACAACAACAACGCGGTAAATAAGTCAACGTGAAGGCGAGTTCCGCTGCGGAGAGGCACCGTCGACTGGGTCGCTTCAGGCCGACAGAGGGACGCTCCGGCCGGCTACACCCCGTCAACTCTCCCGGGTAAACACGGAGACCTCCGGCAGGCTTTTCACAATAAGAGCCCGAGGAGGAACTGGGGTTTTATATATAAAAATAAAATACATATATGTATAAATAAATAAATATATGGATCATGCTCCTAGAGGACACTTTAACACACGTCTATGCTCCTAGAGGACACTTTAACACACGTTTATGCTCCTAGAGGACACTTTAACACACGTTTATGCTCCTAGAGGACACTTTAACACACGTTTATGCTCCTAGAGGACACTTTAACGCACGTTTATGCTCCTAGAGGACACTTTAACACACGTTTATGCTCCTAGAGGACACTTTAACACACGTTTATGCTCCTAGAGGACACTTTAACGCACGTTTATGCTCCTAGAGGACACTTTAGCACACGTTTATGCTCCTAGAGGACACTTTAACACACGTTTATGCTCCTAGAGGAAACTTTAACACACGTTAATGCTCCTAGAGGACACTTTAACACACGTTTATGCTCCTAGAGGACACTTTAACACACGTTTATGCTCCTAGAGGACACTTTAACACACGTTTATGCTCCTAGAGGACACTTTAACACACGTTAATGCTCCTAGAGGACACTTTAACACACGTTTATGCTCCTAGAGGACACTTTAACACACGTTTATGCTCCTAGAGGACACTTTAACACACGTTTATGCTCCTAGAGGACACTTTAACACACGTTTAGTCTCCTAGAGGACACTTTAGCACATGTTTATGCTCCTACACTTTAGCACACGTTTATGCTCCTAGAGGACACTTTAACACACGTTTATGCTCCTAGAGGACACTTTAACACACGTTTAGACTCCTAGAGGACACTTTAACACACGTTTATGCTCCTAGAGGACACTTTAACACACGTTTAGACTCCTAGAGGACACTTTAACACACGTTTATGCTCCTAGAGGACACTTTAACACACGTTTATGCTCCTAGAGGACACTTTAACACACGTTTATGCTCCTAGAGGACACTTTAACACACGTTTAGACTCCTAGAGGACACTTTAGCACATGTTTATGCTCCTAGAGGACACTTTAGCACACGTTTATGCTCCTAGAGGACACTTTAACACACGTTTATGCTCCTAGAGGACACTTTAGCACACGTTTATGCTCCTAGAGGAAACTTTAGCACACGTTTATGCTCCTAGAGGACACTTTAGCACACGTTTATGTTCCTAGAGGAAACTTTAGCACACGTTTATGCTCCTAGAGGACACTTTAACACATGTTTATGTTCCTAGAGGACACTTTAGCACACGTTTATGCTCCTAAGGGACACTTTAACACACGTTTATGTTCCTAGAGGACACTTTAGCACACGTTTATGCTCCTAGAGGACACTTTAGCACACGTTTATGCTCCTAGAGGACACTTTAACACACGTTTATGCTCCTAGAGGACACTTTAACACACGTTTATGCTCCTAGAGGACACTTTAGCACACGTTTATGCTCCTAGAGGACACTTTAACACACGTTTAGGCTCCTAGAGGACACTTAAGCACACGTTTATGCTCCTAGAGGACACTTTAGCACACGTTTATGCTTCTAGAGGACACTTTAACACACGTTCATGCTCCTAGAGGACACTTTAGCACACGTTTAGGCTCCTAGAGGACACTTTAACACATGTTTATGCTCCTTGAGGACACTTTAACACACGTTTAGGCTCCTAGAGGACACTTTAACACACATTTATGCTCCTAGAGGACACTTTAGCACACGTTTATGCTCCTAGAGGACACTTTAGCACACGTTTATGCTCCTAGAGGACACTTTAGCACACGTTTATGCTCCTAGAGGACACTTTAGCACACGTTTATGCTCCTAGAGGACACTTTAACACACGTTTATGCTCCTAGAGGACACTTTAGCACACGTTTAGGCTCCTAGAGGACACTTTAACACATGTTTATGCTCCTAGAGGACACTTTAACACACGTTTAGGCTCCTAGAGGACACTTTAACACACGTTTATGCTCCTGGAGAACACTTTAACACACGTTTATGCTCCTAGAGGACACTTTAGCACACGTTTATGCTCCTAGAGGACACTTTAACACACGTTTATGCTCCTAGAGGACACTTTAGCACACGTTTATGCTCCTAGAGGACACTTTAACACACGTTTATGTTCCTAGAGGACACTTTAGCACACGTTTATGCTCCTAGAGGACACTTTAACACACGTTTATGCTCCTAGAGGACACTTTAACACACGTTTATGCTCCTAGAGGACACTTTAACACACGTTTATGTTCCTAGAGGACACTTTAGCACACGTTTATGCTCCTAGAGGAAACTTTAGCACACGTTTATGCTCCTAGAGGACACTTTAGCACATGTTTATGCTCCTACACTTTAGCACACGTTTACGCTCCTAGAGGACACTTTAACACACGTTTATGTTCCTAGAGGACACTTAAGCACACGTTTATGCTCCTATAGGACACTTTAGCACACGTTTACGCTCCTAGAGGACACTTTAACACACGTTTATGCTCCTAGAGGACACTTTAACACACGTTTATGTTCCTAGAGGACACTTAAGCACACGTTTATGCTCCGACACTTTAGCACACGTTTATGCTCCTAGAGGACACTTTAGCACATGTTTATGCTCCTAGAGGACACTTTAACACACGTTTATGCTCCTAGAGGACACTTTAACACACGTTCATGCTCCTAGAGGACACTTTAACACACGTTTATGCTCCTAGAGGACACTTTAACCCACGTTTATGCTCCTAGAGGACACTTTAGCACACGTTTATGCTCCTAGAGGACACTTTAACACATGTTTATGCTCCTAGAGGACACTTTAACCCACGTTTATGCTCCTAGAGGACACTTTAACACATGTTTATGCTCCTAGAGGACACTTTAACACATGTTTATGCTCCTAGAGGACACTTTAACCCACGTTTATGCTCCTAGAGGACACTTTAACACATGTTTATGCTCCTAGAGGACACTTTAACACACGTTTATGCTCCTAGAGGACACTTTAACACATGTTTATGCTCCTAGAGGACACTTTAACACACGTTTAGTCCCCTAGAGGACACTTTAGCACACGTTTATGCTCCTAGAGGACACTTTAGCACACGTTTATGCTCCTAGAGGACACTTTAACACACGTTTATGCTCCTAGAGGACACGTTTAGTCTCCTCCTAACGTCCCCTGGAGCTTTTCAAACCTTGTTGAGCTGTAAAGAAAAACATCAGCTCTCAGTTTAAACTGCTGCAGCTGCTTTGTTTACATTATTCATCGTGTTTTACAAAGCAAATGAGTTCCTGTGTCTGAAGGTCACAGCTCCTAGAGTGACAACGACAGAGAGCTGCCGTGTCCAGGAGCACGGACACGTCCTCTGATCCTGATGTTACTAAAGAAACTAGTCTAAACTTAACCATCACCTTTAGTGGTCTAAACTTAACCGTCTCCTTTAGTGACTACACTTAACCGTCACCTTTAGTGACTAAACTTAACCGTCACCTTTAGTGACTAAACTTAACCGTCTCCTTTAGTCGTCTAAACTTAACCGTCTCCTTTAGAGACTAAACTTAACCGTCTCCTTTAGTCGTCTAAACTTAACCGTCTCCTTTAGAGACTAAACTTAACCGTCACCTTTAGTGACTAAACTTAACCGTCTCCTTTAGTGACTAAACTTAACCGTCTCCTTTAGTGACTAAACTTAACCGTCTCCTTTAGAGTCTAAACTTAACCGTCTCCTTTAGTGTCTAAACTTAACCGTCTCCTTTAGTGTCTAAACTTAACGGTCACCTTTAGTGACTAAACTTAACGGTCACCTTTAGTGACTAAACTTAACCGTCTCCTTTAGAGACTAAACTTAACCGTCTCCTTTAGAGACTAAACTTAACCGTCTCCTTTAGAGTCTAAACTTAACCGTCTCCTTTAGTGACTAAACTTAACCGTCTCCTTAAGTGACTAAACTTAACCGTCTCCTTTAGTGTCTAAACTTAACCGTCTCCTTTAGAGTCTAAACTTAACCGTCTCCTTTAGTCGTCTTAACTTAACCGTCTCCTTTAGTGTCTAAACTTAACCGTCTCCTTTAGTGTCTAAACTTAACCGTCTCCTTTAGTGACTAAACTTAACGGTCACCTTTAGTCGTCTTCAGAGAAACTAACCCTTCAAACCAAACAGGAAGTGTTGTGAAATGTGTGAAATGAAACTTCCTGTCCCACGAGGACGCGACTCGAGGTTTAAAGTGTAAATATTAAGATCTCATCTCATCTCATCTTCAGCCTCTGATCCTGGATCAGGTCGCGGGGGCAGCAGCTCCAGCAGGGGACCCCAAACTTCCCTTTCCCGGGCCACATTAACCAGCTCTAACTGGGGGATCCTGAGGCGTTCCCAGGCCAGTGTGGAGATCTAATCTCTCCACCTGGTCCTGGGTCTTCCCCGAGGCCTCCTCCCAGCTGGACGTGCCTGGAACACCTCCCTAGGGAGGCGCCCAGGGTTCATCCTTACCAGATGATCCTGAACCACCTCAACTGGTTCCTTTCAACACAAAGGAGCAGCGGCTCTACTCCGAGTTCCTCACGGATGCTGAACTTCTCACCCTATCTCTAAGGGAGACTCCAGACCCCCTCCTGAGGAAACACATTTCACACGCTTGTACTTGCGACCTCGTTCTTTCGGTCATGACCCAACTTTCATGACCACAGGTGAGGGTAGGAACGAAGATTGACCGGTAGATCGAGAGCTTTGCCTTCCGGCTCAGCTCTCTTTTCGTCACAACGGTGCGGTAGAGCGACTGCAACACCGCCCCCGCTGCTCCGATTCTCCGGCCAAACTCACGCTCCATCGTCCCCTCACTCGTGAACATGATCCCGAGGTACTTGAACTCCTTCACTTGGGGTAAGGACTCATTCCCTACCTGGAGTAAGCAATCCAGCGGTTTCCTGCTGAGAGCCACGGCCTCAGATTTAGAGATGCTGATCCTCATCCCGGCCGTTTCACACTCGGCTGCGAACCGATCCAGTGAGTGCTGAAGGTCACTGACCGACGATGCCATCAGGACCACATCATCTGCGAAAAGCAGAGACGAGATCCTCAGCCCACCCAACTGCAACCCCTCCCCACCACGACTACGCCTTGAAATCCTGTCCATGAAAATCACGAACAGGATTGGTGACAAAGCGCACCCCTGTCGGAGGCCGACCCCCACCGGAAACGAATCCGACTTACTGCCGAGGATCCGGACACAGCTCTCACTTTGGGTGTACAGAGATTGGACGGCCCACAGAAGTGACCCCCTCACCCCATACTCCCGCAGCATCTCCCACAGTATCTCCCTAGGAACCCGGTCATATGCCTTCTCCAGATCCACAAAACACATGTAGACTGGATGAGCATACTCCCAGGCCCCCTCCAGGATCCTTGCAAGAATGAAAAGCTGGTCCGTTGTTCCACGTCCAGGACGGAATCCACATTGTTCCTCTTCAATCTGAGGTTCGACTATAGGACGAACCCTCCTTTCCAGCACCTTGGAGTAGACTTTACCAGGGAGGCTGAGTAGTGTGATACCCCTGTAATTGGCACACACCCTCTGGTCCCCCTTTTTAAAAAGAGGAACCACCACCCCGGTCTGCCACTCCCTTGGCACTGTCCCAGACTTCCACGCAATGTTGAAGAGGCGTGTCAACCAAGACAGCCCCTCCCAACCCAAAGTTTTCAGCATTTCTGGACGAATCTCATCAACCCCTGGGGCTTTGCCACTGTGGAGTTGTTTGACTACCTCAGTGACTTCCGCCAGGGATATTGACAATGATTCCCCATCAGCCTCCAGCTCTGCCTCTACAAAAGAGGGCGTGTTAGTCGGATTAAGGAGTTCCTCAAAGTGCTCCTTCCACCGCCCGATCACCTCATCAGCTGAGGTCACCAGCGTCCCGTCTTTACTGTAAACAGCTTGGACGGTTCCCCGTTTCCCCCTCCTGAGATGTCGAATGGTTTTCCAGAAGCACCTTGGTGCCGCCCGAAAGTCCTTCTCCATGGCTTCTCCGAACTCCTCCCACACCCGCTGCTTTGCCTCTGACACAGCAGAGGCTGCAGCCCTTCTGGCCTGTCGGTACCTTGCAACTGCCTCCGGAGTCTTCCGGGATAGCATATCCCGGAAGGCCTCCTTCTTCAGTCGGACAGCTTCCCTAACCACCGGTGTCCACCACGGTGGTCCAGGGTCCCCGCCCCTTGAGGCACCTGAGACCTTGAGGCCACAGCTCACCGCTGTAGCTTCAGCAATGGAAGCTTTGAACATTGCCCACTCCGGTTCAATGCCCCCAACCTCCACAGGGACGCCAGAAAAGCTCCGCCGGAGGTGTGAGTTGAAGGTCTCTCGGACAGGGGCCTCCTCCAGACGGTCCCAGTTCACCCGCACTACTCGTTTGGGTTTACCTGGTCTGTCCAGAATCTTCCCCCATCCTCTGACCCACTCATCACCAGATGGTGATCAGTTGACAGCTCTGCCCCTCTCTTCACCCGAGTGTCCAAAACATGCGGCCTCAGATCAAATGATACGATCACAAAATCGATCATCGACCTTTGGCCTAGGGTGCTCTGGTACCACGTACACTTATGAGCATCCTTATGTTCGAACATGGTGTTAGTTATAGACAATCCGTGACTAGCACAGAAGTCTAATAACTGACGACCACTCGGATTTAGATCAGGGAGACCGTTCCTCCCAATCACGCCTCTCCAGGTGTCTCCATCATTGCCCACGTGGGCGTTGAAGTCTCCCAGCAGGACTATTGAGTCCCCTACTGGAGCCCCATGTAGGACTCCATTCAGGGTCTCCAAGAAGGCCGAATACTCTGAACTGCTGTTTGGTGCATATGCACAAACAACAGTCAGAGTTTTCCCCCCCACCACCCGCAGGCGTAAGGAGGCGACCCTCTCGTCCACCGGGGTGAACTCCAACACCGCGGCGCTCAGCCGGGGGTTTGTGAGTATCCCCACACCCGCCCGGCGCCTCACACCCTGGGCAACTCCAGAGAAAAATAGTGTCCAACCCCTATCCAGGAGAACGGTTCCAGAACCGAGACTGTGTGTGGAGGTAAGCCCCACCAGATCTAACTGGTAGCGCTCCACCTCCCGCACAAGCTCCGGCTCCTTCCCCGACAGAGAGGTGACATTCCACGTCCCAAGAGCCAGCTTCTGCTGCCCGGGTCTGGACCCTCCAGGCCCCTCACCTCACTGCCCCCCGTGCAGCAGCGCCCCGACCCCAGGGGTTCATCCTGTGAGTGGTGGGCCCACAGGATGGAGAGGAGGGAGGTGCCACGTCACTTTTTCGGGCTGTGCCCGGCCGGGCTCCGTGGCAAACCCGGCCACCAGGCGCTCGCCGGCGAGCCCTCCGTCTGGGCCTGGCTCCAGACGGGGGCCCCGGGCTTCCTCCGGGCAGGGTCCCTCTTCCTCTTTTTTGTTTGTCCATTGAGTCTTTGTGAACCATTCTTAGTCCGGCCCCTCGCCTGAGACCACTTTGCCATGGGAGACCCTACCAGGAGCATTAAGCTCCAGACAACACAGCCCTCAGGTTCACAGGGACACACAAACCTCTCCACCACGATAAGGTGATGGTTCCCGGAGAGGAAATATGGAAAATTAAATTTGCTTCATCAGCATTTAGTTTCAGGTCTTTACGAGGACGCTGCAGAACGTCAGAGGAACATTTATATATTATATATATATCTTTATCTATCTATATTTATATATAATAAAACACCACGGTGTCGTCTGCGTACGGACTGACAAAGATGAAATAATGTGGATGTAAACAGTTTACATTCATCTGGACCCAGAGAACCTGATGTTTTGGTATCGAAGGATTTATTAGATCTTCTACTTTTGTGTGATACTAAGATCTTCACCATTTCTGTTCAACTCAGCCTCTGAACGTCGGCAAAACCGGACGATGACGGTGGACCGGACAGTGACGGTGGACCGGACGGTGACGGTGGACCGGACGGTGACGGTGGACCGGACGGTGACGGTGACGGTGGACCGGACGGTGACGGTGACGGTGGACCGGACGGTGACGGTGACGGTGGACCGGACGGTGACGGTGACGGTGGACCGGACGGTGGCGGTGGACTGGACGGTGGCGGTGGACCGGACGGTGACGGTGACGGTGGACCGGACGGTGACGGTGACGGTGGACCGGACGGTGGCGGTGGACTGGACGGTGGCGGTGGACCGGACGGGGGACCTGACGGTGGACCGGACGGTGGCGGTGACGGTGCACTGGACGGTGGCGGTGACGGTGCACTGGACGGTGGCGGTGACGGTGGACTGGACGGTGACGGTGACGGTGACGGTGACGGTGGACCTGACGGTGGACTGGACGGTGACGGTGGCGGTGACGGTGAAGGTGACGGTGGACCCTGCGGTGACGTTAAAACAGAAACAAACACTTCCTAAGAATAAAAAATAGACCTGGAGGAAGTCGACACAGAAGAACGGAAAAAAACACACAGTGTGTCTGGGAGATAATGAGTCACACACACACACACACACACACACACACACACACACACACACACACACACACACACACACACACACACATATATATTCGCAGCCCTGCCTCGTTGAGTTGTGTCTTCATCAGTCTCATCATGGACGTCCCGTGGGTCTGCAGCACTTTGACTCTGTCGTTATCTGTTATAGGTGAGCTGCCACACACACACACACACACGCACACAGACACACACACACACACACACACCCACACACAGACACACACACACACACACACACAGACACACACACACACACACACACACACACACACCCACACACACACACACACACACACGCACACAGACACACACACACACACACACACACACACAGACACACACACACACACACACACACACAGACACACACAGACACACACACATACAGACACACACACACACACACACACACACACACACACACAGTGTTGTATCTCTACGGTTGTGATGTTCTTTATATAAAAACCCTTTTAACTCACTAAACGTCGAATGAGCAGAACGGCTCCATCTAGAGTCTCCAGATCGTCGTCTCAACAACAAAGTATAAATCCAGCAGTGGGGTTGCCAGGTTGGTCAGACCCGGCCCAGTAGCTCCAGGAGACCGGAGTCTGTTTGAGCCTGTTTGAACCCGTCCCCTCCAGAAAACCACAGCATCAAAACAAGGATTAGAGGAGTTTGACTGACAGTTAGCGTTAGCCGTTAGCGTTAGCCGTTGCAGCTAAGTGCAGATGAAAGTGATGTTAGCATCCAGGAGCAGCGTAGCCATGTGGGCGTGCGTTTGAATGGCGTTCCTCTCCTTTCTCTCAGTCCATGGAGTGAATGCTCGGCCTATAGTGACTCTGGTTGTTGCCCGTCTCCGCTCACTCAGCTGCTGGGACAAAGAACGCCCCCTTCACTGAGGCTCCCAAGCAGCTGCAGGATCGGCTAACTCCATTTCACCCAGCGCCAGCCTACAGTAGCTGCACCCAACAACAGGCAACCCTGGCAACCAGCCTACAGTAGCTGCACCCAACAACAGGCAACCCTGGCAACCAGCAACGCCCAACGCTATTGGCTGCTGCCATGGAAACACAACAGGACAGGAAGTCAAAAATTTGAAATATTAATAAAGATTCTACAGATTTAACCTTCAGCATTATTTCTCCTGTAAACCAGAAAGTTCTTTATGACCCGACCCCCCGATCCACAGACTAACTGCATCCTGGCATCAGACGTTAGCGTCATACCTGGGTTCTTATTCTTCTTCACTGGCTGTTTTACAAACAACACTAAATAACCGCCCTCCTCTCCCCCCCAGCCCTCGTCTCCGCGGATGACGGCTGGTCCATGAACGTGCAGTCGGAGGTCCGGGCCATCGAGGGCTACCCGGTGGTGCTGCCCTGCACCTTCAGCCACCCGCAGCACTCCCAGCACTCCTCCCTGCAGGTGCTGTGGCGTCTGGGCCACGGCCAGGGCGCCACCGTCCTGTACCGCTGCACCTGCCGGACAGGGGCCCCCACCTGCGAGCCGGGGCCTCAGCAGGACCAGCGCTACCGGCTGGAGGGCAACCCGCGGGAGCACGACCTGTCGCTGCGGATCAACAGCGCCACCCTGCAGGACAGCGGGCGCTACTACTGCCGGGCGGAGGTGCAGGGGCGGGAACACATCAGCTTCGAGGACAAGATGGGGACCAGACTGAGAGTGGAGGGTACGTTTACACTGAACGAGCACAGACCAGGGGCCCACAGAGTCAGAGGCCTAAAGAGTCAGGGGCCCAAAGAACCAGGGGCCCAAAGAGTCAGAGGCCTAAAGAGTCAGGGGCCCAAAGAACCAGGGGCCCAAAGAGTCAGAGGCCTAAAGTGTCAGGGGCCTAAAGAGTCAGGGTCCCCATTGGCCAATATAAATACAAAGAGACACAAAACAACTACAAAGAGACCCAAAACAACTTCAAAGAGACACAAAACAACTTCAAAGAGACACAAAACAACTACAAAGAGGTTCAAAACAACTACAAAGAGACACTAAACAACTACAAAGAGACACAAAACAACTACAAAGAGACACAAAACAACCACAAAGAGACACAAAACAACCACAAAGAGGTTCAAAACAACTACAAAGAGACACTAAACAACTACAAAGAGACACAAAACAACTACAAAGAGACACAAAACAACTACAAAGAGACACAAACAACTGCAAAGAGACACAAAACAACTACAAAGAGACACAAACAACTTCAAAGAGACACAAAACAACTACAAAGAGACACAAAACAACCACAAAGAGACACAAACTGACTACAAAGAGACAAAAAAACGACCTCAAAGAGACAGAAAACGACCTCAAAGAGACACAAAACAACTACAAAGAGACACAAAACAACTACAAAGAGACACTAAACAACCACAAAGAGACAGAAAACGACCTCAAAGAGACACTAAACAACCACAAAGAGACACAAAACAACTACAAAGAGACACAAAACAACCACAAAGAGACACAAACTGACTACAAAGAGACAAAAAAAACGACCTCAAAGAGACAGAAAACGACCTCAAAGAGACACAAAACAACTACAAAGAGACACAAAACAACTACAAAGAGACACTAAACAACCACACAGAGACACAAAACAACTACAAAGAGACACTAAACAACCACAAAGAGACACAAAACAACTACAAAGAGACACAAAACAACCACAAAGAGACACAAACTGACTACAAAGAGACAAAAAAACGACTACGAAGAGACACAAAACAAACACAAAGAGACACAAAACAACTACAAAGAGACACAAAACAACTACAAAGAGACACAAAACAGCTACAGAGAGACACAAAACAAACACAAAGAGACACAAAACAACTACAAAGAGACACAAAACGACCACAAAGAGACACAAAACAACTACAAAGAGACACAAAACAACCACAAAGAGACACAAAACAACTACAAAGAGACACAAAACAACCACAAAGAGACACAAAACAACTACAAAGAGACACAAAACAACTACAAAGAGACACAAAACATCCACAAAGAGACACAAAACAACTACAAAGAGACACAAAACAACTACAAAGAGACACAAAACAACTACAAAGAGACACAAAACGACCACAAAGAGACACAAAACAACCACAAAGAGACACAAAACAACCACAAAGAGACAGAAAACGACCTCAAAGAGACAGAGACGCGTGCGTGCTGCAGTGAAACGTTGTGGTGTCGTCCTGCAGCTCCTCCAAAGATCCTGTCCCTGTCGGTGGAGGGCAGTGAGGAGTCCGGGTACAGAGCCGTGTGCCGGGTGCAGGGCTCCCCGCTGCCGGACGTCCAGTGGCTGGGCGCCGACGACCTTCTGGAGGGTTCTCCGGTGGCGCCGCTGGCTCAGGGCTCCGCGGCGCACTACCACACCGTCAGCCAGCTGAGGGACGTGGAGCCGGGCCAGCAGTACACCTGCAGCGCCTCCAACCCGCTGGGCAGAGAGCAGGCCACGCTGTACGTCCTGCGGCCGCGGGCCCCGCTGGCTGCGGGCGCGGCGTCGCCTCCTCTGCTGCTCCTCCTCTCCGTGTCTCTGGGGGCGAAGGTCGTCCTGCTGCTGGGGACGGGGGTCTGGATGGTGAAGGGCGGAGCTCTGCAGGGACTCGGCTGCTGGAGGAAGTAAACTGCTCACGTTCATACTTGAGTCTCTTCTTCAGCGTTTACTCGCCGTGTTTAGACGTTTATTTATTTATTATTAATATTTCATGCTGTTTAGTTTAGTGAGTCCTGAGTTTGGATCATTCTGACTTCAGTATGATTAGATTATTCTTTGTTTAGGCGCTTCTTCTTTATTATGTGTGTTTTGTTTCGTTCAGGCACGTCAGGGGGCACCTGGCATCATGAGGGCGGGCTGTGGGTCAGGGACCAGCATGCACCTGGGCGGGCACATGTGTGTGGGAGGGGTCCAGGTCTCTGTTCTGTGTTTTCTGCTGTCTGGTGAAATAAACCCTGTTTTTATGTGTTTGGACGTTACGTTTTCCATCCGCGTACACATTACCCATGATGCAACAGTGGAACTTTATTTGCATACTGCTCATAAAAGCTTCAATATTAAAGTGAGTAGATTAAAATATTTGCATTATTGTAAATATGACTGTGATTCATTTTACTGTGATGTTCAGAGTCACGGTTTTGGGCGATGCGAGCAACAGGAAGCTGACGGACTCTGGAGTCGCTGATAAAGAGAGTTTCAGGTCTTCAGGTCCGTCCCCTGGGCCGCCCTGAGTCCCTCAGGTCCGTCCCCTGGGCCGCCCAGAGTCCCTCAGGTCCGTCTCCTGGGCCGCCCAGAGTCCCTCAGGTCCGTCTCCTGGGCCGCCCTGAGTCCCTCAGGTCCGTCTCCTGGGCCGCCCAGAGTCCCTCAGGTCCGTCTCCTGGACCGCCCTGAGTCCCTCAGGTCCGTCTCCTGGGCCGCCCAGAGTCCCTCAGGTCCGTCTCCTGAGCCGCCCTGAGTCCCTCAGGTCCGTCCCCTGGGCCGCCCTGAGTCCCTCAGGTCCGTCTCCTGGGCCGCCCTGAGTCCCTCAGGTCCGTCTCCTGAGCCGCCCTGAGTCCCTCAGGTCCGTCCCCTGGGCCGCCGCTGCAGAATGTAGTGGAGAAGAGCAGCACGTGCGGAGTCTGCAGGTTCATTTGTTCACGTTAGCTGCTCTGTTAGCATCAGTGTTAGCATCAGTGTTAGCATCAGTGTTAGCATCAGTGTTAGCATCAGTGTTAGCATCAGTGTTGGCTGTGGAGCTGAAGAGAGGCGTCCACAGACTGTTAGGGCGCCCTCCCACTGTGCCTCCATCCCGTGCCCCGTGCTTTAGGGTCCTTGTCCCCCCCTCCAGGCCCGTTTGTACTCACACTACCTGGGCCTCGGAGAATGCTTCGCCAACGCCAACAGGAAGTCCTGGAGGACACGGTTTAAGTGACAGAACAACACGTTCACACACTGAACGTTCAGACTGGAGAATAAAAACCACAGAAGTCCAGTTTCACACGTTCTGAGAGTTTTAATGGAACAAACAAAGTAACAGTGAGTCGTTGTTCATCTCAAACCAAAACAAACGCCAAAAGAAGCTAAAACACTCAGTCAAACCACACTCGGACGTTTACGTTGCCGTATAAAACATCATCACGTCACGCGTCTTCAGCTGTGGGGACGGTTTCCTGTTCCCCGATGACGCGCTGCCCTGGAGCGTCAGTACACGCGTAAGAAGGCGGGGCGGCGGTAGCAGACGGGTCGTGCGGCCTCGCAGCAGCTCTTGTCGCTCCAGCCGAAGTCCTTGCTCTTGTCCAGACTCATGATGACGCACTGGCCGTCGTGCACCGCGCCGGGCTCCCCCTCCTCCCAGTTGGTGTCGTTGACCGGTTTCCCGTTGAGCCAGTAGAACTCCCCAGACAGGGCGCTCCGACGCATGCCGATCCACGCCGCCCGCACCGCTTCATCGTTGGCCTGCTCGAGTTTGGCGTAGATGTGTCTCTGGAGTCGCGCCTCGGCGAAGCTGACCAGCTCCAGGTTTCTGTCCCTGCAGTACTTCAAGGACTCTCGCCAGCCGTCCGCCACCGGTCCGATTTCCAGGACCTCCGGAGACAAGACGCAACCCCTGAAATCTGTCAGGGAGTCAGAGATGAGACAGAACAGAACCAAGTGAGAAACCACAAAGATTCACCCCACAAATGTCCACTGAGCCCGTGTAAAGTCTGTTAATGTCCCACTGAGCCCAGTGTAAAGTCTGTTAATGTCCACTGAGCCCAGTGTAAAGTCTGTTAATGTCCACTGAGCCCAGTGTAAAGTCTGTTAATGTCCACTGAGCCCAGTGTAAAGTCTGTTAATGTCCACTGAGCCCAGTGTAAAGTCTGTTAATGTCCACTGAGCCCAGTGTAAAGTCTGTTAATGTCCACTGAGCCCAGTGTAAAGTCTGTTAATGTCCACTGAGCCCAGTGTAAAGTCTGTTAATGTCCACTGAGCCCAGTGTAAAGTCTGTTAATGTCCCACTGAGCCCAGTGTAAAGTCTGTTAATGTCCACTGAGCCCAGTGTAAAGTCTGTTAATGTCCACTGAGCCCAGTGTAAAGTCTGTTAATGTCCACTGAGCCCAGTGTAAAGTCTGTTAATGTCCACTGAGCCATTAGCAGTTGTGTGCTACAGGTGTGTAAGTTTACAGGAAGTGGTGAGGATGAGGCCCTTTTACATGGGACCTGCTAGCTTTAGCTGTTAGCATCGTATATGAGGTCATGTGGTCATATTTAAGGGTCAGACGGGGGGGGGGGGGGGGGGTTACTGCGTGGTGGTGATACAGGTGTGCAGCAGTGTAGCAGCCACACACTCACCAGGATGTCTGTCCTCGTCCTGTTTGCAGGTAAAGACCTTGTTTGAAGCCGTTTCCTGTTCAAACGTGTGCGAGTGTTTGTCTGCGACGTGGCACAGAGTCAAACTAATAACGGCCGTTTAAAGCCAGACGCACCATTTCACATCGTTAACGTCCAAAAACAAACGTAAGTAACAAAGCAGAACTTCAGTTAAAGTTTAAGTGTTTGTGTTTGTGTTAAAATTGAAAAGAAGCAGATTCAAGCTAGCTAGCTTTGGCGCGGGCTAGCCAGTTACTCTTTTTCCGTGTCTTTGCGTCTTTGCGGTGACTTTTACCTGGAACTCTGCTGATGACGGCCGCTGGGTTCCCAAACACAGTGCTGCCCTTCATCCCTACGGAGTAGACGGCCATTTTGGAGGAAGTGTGCCAGATGACGCTCCTGCCCAACGCCAGAGGAACACGTGTGGACACGTACTCCGTCCCCTTCAGCTCCTGCCACTCTGGATCCTCTAAAGGAAGCCTTTGAACATGAACCTCGTCCGCGTGGTCTTTGTGGACCAGGATCACGGCGAAGCTTTGCGTCTCAGCGATGGAGTTGACGACGTAGCAGGAGGCAAAGTCCGTCTCCGGGATCAGGGCGAGGAGCATGCCCGGACGGTAGAAGATGGCGGTGCCGGCCGCCTCCACCCGCGGCGAGTCTTTGTCGAAGGCTTTTACTTTGGCGGAGTCTTTCTCCGACAGAAGCACGAAGGATTGCGCCTCGGCGTCCTGGGCCAGAACGGGAGGAATGTAGAACTTCTGCTTCTGGTCTGTGGCCGGCGGCAGCGCGGCGTACAGCTGCCCGCAGGTGCAGTTGTGCCGCATGGCGCAGGTGTGACCGAAGAGGACCGCCACCGGCTTCTCTGCCTTCACAGTTCGCAGTCCCTCGCCGGCTCTTACCCAGACTTGAGCGACCTGGTGGGGCAGAAGGGAAACCTCTCTGCTCTCTGTTCCTTCGACGGTGACCGTGTTTTCCTCGTCCGCGTTGACGATGACGAGCTTGAACGGGCCTCTTTCAGCTACATCCGTCGTGACCATGGCTGCGGGCGCGGTGGTTCCTGGGATCGTTGGCAGCGGAGGGATCAAGTACTCGGTGGCCAGTTGGTCGGTCGGCGTCACCAGAGCCGTCTGCACGCTGCTGCTCTTGACGGTGACGGCACGGACGCTGATTTCCTTTGTGCTGCTGATTTGAACGTTTTTTTTATCGGATATCTCCAACCTGTGAAGCTCCATCCTTGCTTTAACGGGGACTTCCTGCGTCCCTCCTGCCGCCACTGTGAACGTTTGGACGTAAGTGTTCATCGTGACGGTGACCGCGGTGTCGTCGTGTAAGCCGGTGATCTGGAGCGTGTTCTGGGCGGGAGCCGGGTGATAGAAGGCGATGCTCTCTGGGAACGCAACAATGAACTTCAGACCCGTGCTGCGTTCAGGTGCAGGTGCAGGTGCAGGTGCAGGTGCAGGTGCAGGTGCAGGTGCAGGTGCAGGTGCAGGTGCAGAGGATTCTGGGAAAGAAAAATCTGAAGAAGTAAAAACCCCAAAATATATTATGTTTTATTAAAATAATCAATGTTAATAACTACAAATTAAATAATAATAATAATAACAAATAATTCATTAATTAATTTAAAATTTATTGGAAATATATTATTATATATTATTTAAAATAAATAAATAAATAAATAAAAATTAGAAGAAAAGAAAAATAAGAAAAAAAATACTTCAAATAATAATAATAATAATAATAATAATGGCACTTTAAATAAGAATAACTTCAGTTTATCGTCTAACAAAAGTGCGAGTCCCGG